>NC_051041.1:10032600-10332600 GCF_904848185.1 Acanthopagrus latus | reverse complement strand
CACACACACACACAAACACACACACACAGTCCCATATGCACAGACCCCTAAAGGGGCCTTTTTCCACATTGGGCCATATGGTGCAGACAGGCGCACGGAAACAATTCTCTAAAAACAACACACACTCTGCACTTAGAAACCTGCCACATAGCCACACACACACACACACACACACACACACACACACACCCACACACACACCAGACAGTTAAACCTGCTGAATGAATTGCTGCCTTGTTCAACAGTGCACTAATGGCAAGGAACCTGCCATAGAGATTACCACACACACATACACACACGTTGAAACACACACAGGCATACACACGCAGAGGCTCAGCATTAAGCATTCTGGGGCACTTATCCATTAGAGAGGTTAGTTATTTTCCCCCAGTCTAAAAGTAGGTATTCAACTTCATATTCCAACGGAGGCAGTTGTAAATCTGCTCCGTTAAGCAGCTGGGGCAGATGTCTGTGAGAGCTGGGACTCCTCACAACCACAGAACGCCGGTTATACCGGCTAATAGAACAGCTAACATGTGACTTATTTTGAATCAGACAAAGATGCTTTTAAACATAACTGTGAAAAACAAAAGTTTCATGGCATGCCTGTCAACACCTGACATGCAGTGATCTAACAACGCTTACAGAAGTTGGAAAATGCATCTCAGATCCCAGGGCTTTGGTGTGATGGGCTACAGATTGGCTGAAAGTGTGAACATTTAAAAAAGGTACTGTTAACTCCAGTACTACGCGTAAAGAAAAGTCTCATCCAAAAGTTCAAATTCAGTCATAATCTACTCACCTGCATGGTGATTAGAAGTCCAGAGAAGTTTCGTAGTCCACAACATTTTTCGAGCTTCACAACAAAATATGGCAGCATTCTCCTAAACAACTGAATTAGAGGGAACAGCTCGTCCAGTGTAATGAAAGTCTTACAAAGCCTCAGAGATCACAAATTGATTTGAGAAGACGCTGCGTACACCCTGCTGATGAGTTTGTGTACCCACTTCAGACAGGGTGTGCACTGTCACTTTTAACTTAGCCATTTTTTTTCCTTTTATTGCTTGCTCTTTACAGTTTAGAAGGATGCTGCAATGCTGTTTTGCTGTGAAGCTCAGAGATGTTTTGTGGTCTACCAGACTTCAACCGACTTTCTGTTCACGTGACAGTGAGTAGATAATGACCTTGATACTTCAAGCGCCACATTGCGGTACTTGTTCTTGCATCTGCCAAGCCCGATAATCAGTCCATCCCTGGCAAAAGGCTGTGCTATTAGCATGTAGCATACTGCTATCTAGCTCCCAAGGATTGAGATGAGTATCATTAGAGGCATTGTTGCGATAGAGATATATGTGAAGATATTATGAATTCCTACCTAGTCAGTAAGATAAACAACTGACGACAGGGCTTTGCTGTGGACTGCCATCACCAACTTTTTAGATTTTCAAAAACCTGCATTAGAGCTATTCAGCAATGAAGGTCTGACATAAAAATTCAACCTCTGAGACAAGCGCCAGCATAAAAAGCAAAGCATTCAGTCAAATTTCACTACGTGACAAATTAACTGGCGGCACTCCCGAAGCAGTATCACATGCCAAACTTGAGCAGATCTTAACTAAACACAGCACAGGCACCTCCTTATTAAGCCTGCCTTGAGATCATCATGACTTCATTCTCGTGGTTATACATTCAGTCTAATGTCTCTCTCACTGTCTTTTACACTCAAATCAATGAATTGCCATCTTTGTCGGTTCTATCAATATGGTACACTGCCCACAGTCCTTCATTAAAAGTTTTCTTTTATCCACTGCCTTTACGGTCTGTGAAGGTAAATCCATTCCTCTGCAAATGTCTCATTGTCCGATTTTCCCGGCGCAGTCAAAGACGCGGCAGGTCTTTCAATATATTCAACAATATGGAACGTTTCATGTTGCATTACTGACAATTGGCTCTGAAGGGATTCAGGAGTCGAACTCGGCAGTGTTTGTTATTGCAGTCAAACGTATCCGACGGACTCAAAGCAGCCGGAGTCGGAAA
This sequence comes from Acanthopagrus latus, assembly GCF_904848185.1. Taxonomy (NCBI): domain Eukaryota; kingdom Metazoa; phylum Chordata; class Actinopteri; order Spariformes; family Sparidae; genus Acanthopagrus; species Acanthopagrus latus. The sequence continues at coordinate 10,330,563 of NC_051041.1, read as the reverse complement.
CGTCCCATTTTCCAGGTCCACTTAGTCAGCAATGATTCGTTAAGACCAAAAAAGAAAAAAAGTGTTTTCTGTAAGACATGACGCAGAGAAAGGGAGCAAGTCTGAGTCATCTCACTGTGAGCAAAACTTCCTTTCAATAAAAGAGGGAAGAGACATCATAACATTCAGTTTAATGAGGCTCCAGACTAAGTTCTCTCACCACTGTTTAGAAAGACAAATTTAAGTCTCCTTGAGTGAATGTTCCCTGAAATCTTTTTATTTATTACTTTTCTTTCCCAGTACTGATACTCAAAAGTACTCAACATACTTTTACCTCCCAGCTGCATTTAGATAATGAAATTCAGCAGATTTTTTTTCGCTGAGTAGCCAGCCACTGATAGTTACTATGTCAAGAAACGTACGTGCTTCGGTTCAGTTTGTCCACCAGGAGACATTAGCATTATACGAACAAACATATATTTCTCAGAGTGATTCCAGGGTACATCTCTATTCATCACAGACGATTCATCTATCATCCCCGTGACAACTGGATGCTGTCAGTCACTTAAGCTGTTCTTTAACATGTTTTAAAATATACACTACATACAGCAGTAATTCCCGTACTCAATAATCACATGTACCAGCTAATACCATTAATTGGTAGTCGTGAGTGGTAAACACAATCTCTCGTTTTTTAACTAGCCAGCTCTGCTCTTAACTGCCTAAATCATTCTGAAGTATTGCGTAAAGCATCCAACATTATCAATCATGAGATCAACAGACAACGAGCAGAAACACATGTACTGTATGTTTACAGACAGTCTCATTCAGCATCTCTCGTTGTTTTTGGCCACGCTCGTGTCTTCCTGTTGTGCCCACATTGATTCACAGATCATCACTCCCCCTGCGCTGGCATTGGCAACGCACTCAAACAAACACAGCGGTCTGCTGAGGAACTCACTGCTGCGTGGTGGCTGACTCGCTCGTATTGTGCTTTGATGGGCACCTGGACCTGAAAAAACTACCAGTTGGAACTATCTGTCGGCCCCCAGCTACTCTGCTTTTATTGTTCCTGCAAGTTGTTCTACCCTGCCAAGCAGCCTGGCTGCTCTAGCTGGCTGCGTTGGCTTGCTAGCTGCCGCACCACCGCTAGCCACTAGCCTGTCAGCTCCCAGCTGCTCTGTCTTTATCGTCTTGGGTAGCGAACCTGGAGCTGCCGAATTGGCAGCGGCACTATCAGCAGCCGCCTGAGCCTCTGTCTCTTTGTTGCTTTTCCCAAACAGTGGACTGCCTAACACAAATCTGCATAGATTCTGACAACATTTTATAAAATGTGAAGCAATCCATAAAATCCACTGCGCATGGAAACGGTTGCTGTGAAGTTAGGATGTATAAGTCAATGGGGAATGTTGCCAAAGTGATACAGAAAACATCCGCAAGTACTGCCAATAAGGGCAGTATGTATGACTAATACATGGTGATGAACGGTGAATATCAGCAAAGTGCTCCTTCAAGCAAAAAGAAGTTAAGTTTTTGTCAATATAAGCAGCCACATACAGGCTGACTTGGCACAAATTTCTGTACCTCAGACAAGGCTGCGACTGCAGAATGATTTTTCCTTCCAGACATACCAGGAGCAGCACACAGCTGTATAGTTCACCAGCATATGGATTAAATAAATACAGTCTGCACAGAGCTTGTTAACACTTGTTCACTTGGCTACAACACACTGCTGTAGCCAAACTGAACGAAAAAAAAAAAAACACACACACACCCACATCTGTGCACACCCAGACGAAGGCACACACACGCAAGCTCCATGCACACAAACACAAACAGGTAGCATCACACACACATGAGCAAACCTTAAAGGGCGAATTTGTGAGTGACTGGGTGCGGAAGCAAGTAGTGACACATATGTAGGTCTAATGGCTTGAGGAGCACACGCATACAGGCAAATTTATGTTGTTGAGGCGGAAAGCTTTTCATAAGCACGTGTTAGCATTAACAAATTTACAAGACTCGAGCAAGTGTGTGTGTGTGTGTGTGTGTGTGTGTGTGTGTGTGTGTGTGTGTGTGTGTGTGCTACAACATGTGGTGCTACACATAACCAGTTTTGTAGCAGCATTACTTCGCTATGATACATACAGGTCCACAGACTTATTTAGAACAGGAGCCTCTCACACACACACACACACACTCGAGCAACAAGCTGTGAGTGTAATCCTGTGGTATAATGGCATTGAAACACTGAACCACTAGTTGGGGTCTGGTCTCCCTCTAGCTCTGTGGTCATTCGCTATCCCAGTCTGATTAATGGATCTCAGCCCCGACTCCTCGACAAACACAGACGCAGACAGAGAGGAAGATAAATCAGTAGAAGCCATGAAAACTAGGTTGGGTCCATTGCCCCTGCTTTGCCTGGTTACCATTCTTAATCTGATTAATGGATTTTTTTGTTTTTGTTTTTTTTCCTGCCACAGGAAAGCTGGGAAAATTAACACTGAAAGCGGCAAAGAAATGTCAGTCTCATATGGCTGTGCACAGCAGTCCAACACAGTGTGCACAAACGGGAGGAACAACCGAATTTCATGGGTGTTTCAAGTGAAAACTCTCTATATTGGCAAAGTGAAGCTCCTTACCATAATCAAGCTATATGCAATGAGACGTACTGCAAGCTGGATGGGGTGGATCGGCAAAAAACTACTCGAACATCACACTGATTTATTATCAATCATAGAACCAATCTGAGGCCAAGTTCGGCTGACTGTTGCCGAGTGCAGGCAAAGTCACACATGGCTGTTGACTGTTCCTTCCGAATATGTGGCTGCTTAGCTGCAGATGGTCTGGGCTGCGAATGAGCTAAAGTTAGCTGTACTGGGGCTAGCTTTGGGAAACGAGCGCCCATGGACTTGGCCTAATAGTTATGCATTTCCAAGGTAAAGTCACTCATCATGAATTTGTCATGAGTCTGGGAACTAGAGTTGCCATAGTGAATTCTTTTATTTCCAGGTTTGCCTCTTCAACATTGAGTGAAACATCTATTAATCTGTAACGTGCCTACTTTTTGACAGATGCAAAACATCTGACTCACTTGTCCATACAGTGCCGTGCATTATGGTTGCTGTAGTTGAATAACCCGCCCACTGACCCCGCCTGCTCCTCCCAGCCCTACTTGTTAGAGACAAAGCCAACGAGATAATAGCGAGGACTGACAGCCTCAATTTCCAACGGGTTACAAATGACTATAATGCACAGACACACACTTCGGACAGAAACCCACGCAGAGAATGACAGACACACACACACACATCTGTCACTTTGATCTCTGATTGATTCTTTGCCCTTTAAACAAGTCGATCATTAACAAACCAACAAATTAAGTCATTAATTGCCATGACAGCTGGAGACACCTCCTTTATTAATCTTTGCCTGCATAATTAATAAGCCTTAATTGGAATTAATTAGAATGAATTGTTGTTTGGGGTTTGGGGGGGTGAGGAGAGAAACGTGCTGCCTAGGTGCATGTAGGAGGGGTTTAACACCCTTTGTACAGGATGATGAATGGTCGGCTGTTGCTGTCAAACACACACGCACAGAATGGAACACTGACACAAAAACCTGTGTCAGTGCGTGTGTTTGTGTTTGTGTGCGAACTCTGAGCAGTACATCCTACCGTGAGAGGATGAGATCATCACACACACAATGTACAACTTGTTGACCCATTTTGTGCAAGTGGGTTAGCAGGCAGCTCGCATATGTGCGTTCACACATTTTTTTTTTTTACTGAGCCCGATTCGAACTCCTGGTGTTTACATGTGTGTGTGAAAGAGGCAGGCTGACACACATACACAGAGAGACAGAAGGTGACGCAGAAAAAAAAAAAAGAAAGAAAGAAAGGTCTTCTGACAGGCAAGAGAAGAAAAAAAAGAAAGAAAAAAAAACCTGCATGGGGGTTCGCCGCCTCAGAGCAGCAAAACTCATCTGCGGAGCAACTCCTGAATGTCTCGTGCGTGCGTGGGCGCATGTGTGTGTGAGCATGTGTGTTTGTTTCTGCAAGTGTGTAGCGCGAGAGTCGAGCTCGCTCGTGGGCCCGACTTGAATTGTCTCCACTCAACATTCCTCGATTTTTCTAAGAAATCTGCCAAATCTGACTTGTACTTGCACATCAAAGACTACATGATACCACAACACATGGGCGGCCGTGCACGCGCGCACATGGGCATATACACAGCTGAAAGGCATGCGAAAAGGCACATGCGTAGACAAAGTGGACACACACACACACACACACACACACACTCTCGCGCAGACCACAGCTAAAAGCATCAAGCAGCTCAAAGCAATCCGCCCTGTTGAATAACATCACCGAGCAAAGCCACCATACCACATAATGAAAAACATACACAAACGCACACACATACAAACACACACATGTGCGCACAAGGTCTCATGCGTATATGTACCCGGTGCCATGTACTAAAGCTTGCACTTATCATGTATCTGTACAAACACACAGAAATAACACAGCATGAATTCACGGAATGAGGCATACGTGTGCTCTTTAAAGGGTCAGTTCACCTAAATGACACTCCAAAAAATAACTTTACAAAACCTGACATTTATTATTCAAGGAGCTGTGCCCCCCCCCCCCCTCAATACAATTAGAGTGAGTGGAATTGGTTTCAAAGCACTGAAAAGTGACATTTGTAAAAAAAAATAAAAAATTTAAAAATGCATTGTTTCCTTCCAGAAACAACATCCCAGTTATTTTGGGTGAGAACGCTTTTTTTTTTGGCGTGTTGTTTTTCTTTTACTTTGTCAGAGACCGTTCACAATGAAAACTGTCGACGCAGCAGGAAAAAGAGCATGTGCGAGAAAGAGAAAGGAAACAGGCAGAGGAGCGCCTCGGCGTGTGTGATGACACAGGTGTAGGAGGACAATGCAGCAGCTGTATCTGCGCGCGTACACTTGGTACGAGTGATGACTTTGGAAAAAAAACAAAACAAAAAAACAAGCTGTCTGTATGTGTAAGTGTGGGTGTGTGTGTGTGTGCACCTTTAATGCACAGTTTTATGACAGACCCAATCCAGCGAAATATGGGGCATCATGCCGCCTAAATCCCGCGCACTCACACATAAACACACAAGAATAATCATTTTTTGCATCTACAGCACAACTGAGCAAACACAAAATCCTGCTTGCTTTCACATACACACGTACAGTATTCTAACAGAAACAATAGTCACAGCTATAATTACAACGTATCCTTCACCACAAACCACTGCACCTTCGCGCACACACTTACACAATGACCTCAACTGTATGTACTTGCATTTCCTGTAGTACAATTAACTCATCCAAATGCATGAATGTGTGCCTGCAACTGAAGCACCGGCCTTTTCAATTCAGACAGTTAAACAAATAAAGCTCTACACGTCATTAACAAGCCCAGACACGTATAGTTTTTTTACGTCACCCTGTAATTGCTCACTATCACCATCACCGGTCTGTCATACCGGCTCCTGGATACATGCTGTTACTTATCGATGTCGCTGGAGTATAAAGTTTGCAGCAAAAATCGACCGTTGTGTCAGAGAGGATCAGTTTACAAGACACGTCTGGTAACAATTACTCGAATATGATCTTAGCCTTCAAACAACTGACCGAGCTGCTACTGCTGAAACTTTACTGAGTGCAAGGAACTAATGAGCTGTGTTCATGCAGAGGCTCACTGTACCAGGGTGCAACAAATGAAGGAACAAGTAATCGCGCGTCAACCGCTCCACAGGGTCAGACACATGCTTCAGAAAAATTCTGAACGTGGATAATAATCACACTGACACTTTTTTCCACCCTCACAAGTGCTGCAGTTGAAACTAAAGACCACAGCCTATGGGTAGCATTTCGGGGCAACACACACACACACACACACACACACAGTCACTTCCTCCGACTGTGATGACTAAGAGCACTTTTTCATGAGAATTCTCGGAGTGGCTCTGCGTAAACTCCGTTTTATCAGCGAGTCATTTACTCTCAAAACCACCTTTCTGCAATGAAGCTGCAGCAAGGCACCAAACAGCGATCTGCTGCTGAGCCCCCGCGAGCTGCTGCAGCTCTCAGAGGCAGAGAGGCCGGCTGCAACTTCTTGTCTTTCCTCCTCCAACGAATGATGCCTGGAGTTTTGTGACTAGTTTTTATTGAACTTTAAACAACAAACATTGGTCACTAAAAATGCTGCTAAAAAAAAATAATACGCTCTAGCATGGGCGTGAGAACACACACACAACTTGGTCTATTAATTCTGTCATGCTTTCTTTTACTTCAAACCTACATAAATGACAGCAGTGCTTAAAGACTGAGGCTAATCTACGAATAAATTCAATGATGCATGTTTTAATTTCATGGTAAAAACAAAATATTTCAATGACTGTGATCTAACATTTTAAAAAGGTTCATATAAGGGATATGATCCCACCTCTAATAACCTAGTGTTACCAAAGCGAGCAGACAGTTAATTTATACACATATATTATGCCTATTTTTTTTATTTCATATTAAATTAATTAAAAGTCTTCCATTTTATCAGATGATTTATGTCATATAATGCTAGTAATGGAGATAATAAGGGTATTAAAGTAATTAACCTTAATAGTGAGGGATTCATAATTAAAAAGATGACTGTCCTACCTCTGTCGTTCATCAGGTTATAAAAACATCATGGCTGACTCCTGGCCTTGGCATCAGCTCTGTTGAAGTGGCTCGATTCGACCCAGCGGTCCGTCCAGCAGCAGCAGCAGCCACCAGTTCAGCTACTGTCCCTCTGTGTACTCCACGCACAGTAATGGGAAGCAGAAACCAGGTGTCGGGCCCAAACTAGTATCCCATCATTTCTTTACCAGGTCCACGTAACTCCACACAGGTCCGGGAACATCAGAGCAAGAAGGTCTTAAACTCCATGTAGCGTCAGCTACCTTTGGTCCAGGTCTGGTGCTCCTGTTGTGCTGCACAGCTGGGCAATGCAGCTTTGAGTTCGATCAAGTGTGTTGTAGATCCGTGTAAGAAGTATTATACAGGCGGCCCCCTTCTCGCTGTCCGGTCCTTTTTTTTTTTCCTTTTGTTTTTAGGTTCTGGTTTAGGTCCTCAGTCACGGTTGTCAGATTCCACCATCACGTTAACAACCTGGAAAATGACAGAAGGACAAATAAAGTTAGAACACGACCACATTCTGCAGCATTTACTGGAACCACATTTTTTTTGTACATGGGAAGCCATATTTGCCCCAACTTTAGACATCCAAATTGACTGGCTGATCAAAAGCTGCACAATAAGCTGAGATATTAAGTGCCCTGCTGAGACTCCAGCCAGTCAAATACTCTAATTGTACCAATTTCGTTTCATCACCGTAGCTGACAGCTGACAAAGCCTTCCACATGTGAAGACTGTTCACAAGGGCACGAGATGAAGCCAAGCTGCCGATAATGCATTCCACACACACACACGCACACACACACACACGTTGAAAAACAGTGTCATGGAAAGAATCAGCCAGCTTTTCTCAAATGAAGAGACCTGTCATTTTTTCCACTTTGTAAAAATGCGTACCATCCCCTTTCTAAGAAGCTTCTAGTGAGGAGGCTCTATTGATAGCAAACACTGAAAGGGAAGGGGTGTAGTATAGAAATCGGTGCAGTCTAATAGCTGCTATCTATTAAACAAAAAAAACGCTGTCAGCTACAAATAATTTGAATAAAGAGCTGAGTACAGTGTGTTGACAATAAATTGGTGACAGAGGAGCCACTAATAACAACACGAGGAATTAATTCAAATTAGGAAACTGTAGTGGATTCTTCCTCTGTGTTCCCACCAACATTCACTCCATTTCAATATTGATCACCTCATGAATCAGAACAAGAGAGTCGTCATCATGCAATTTCCAGGAATTAATAAATAAACTCGTTCTCGCGTGTCAAATTTCCAACGGCGACCGTTTTACGCTTGTATTTTCCTTTTATTCGGTAATTCTAGTGTTAAATGTCAAGACTCCACAGCTCTCAGTTCCCCCTTTTGTTGCCCCAACCACAAAAATCACCCCACCCTCTTTCTGTCTGTACCACTCCTCTCTTGCTCTCTCTCTCCGTGCCACCCCTTCTTCTTCTTTCCATCCGTCTTGCCTCTTTCTCCCTCTCACCGCAAATCTAAATCTGAGTCTGTATTTATACAAAGCCCGTTTCCTTGGGTCAGTCTGAGCAGTGTGTGTGTGTGTGTGTGTAGAGGAGACAAGTCCGAAGTCTTCACACATACACACACTTCAGAGCGGAGTCTATATTTGGAACCTGTTTCTCGGGCGCTTATAAAGCCACCGTTTTATCTTCTGCACATATTAAACTGTCGTTCTTTGGGACGCAACAGAGTTATAAACTTCACATTTCCATTACAAGTCGAAGGACTTCGTTTTGGAGTTTAAGTGGAAAGGACAGGAGGCGCTTTTATACCTGTCCAGTGGTTTACCTGGTCCGGTGTGGTCCTCACCACATCCACATGCAGTTCTAACTTTCTTCCGGCTACAGATAGAAAAATTAACATAGCAGCTATTTGGGAGCTGGAGTGCGTCATTATCTGAAAAAAAGGGATATCTGCTGCTTTAAAAGAAAGGAAAAATACAAAAAGGACTGTTGGCATGAGAAGTTAAGCACATCATGACTCATTACTGAAATTATGAGTCATTTCAAAGACCCGCCCATCCTAAAACAGTCATGTTTTTCAGGATATAAAGATTTTTTTTTTTTTTTTTTTTTTGCATATCAGTTCCAGGTAGAACTTTATCATCGTGTCCCTGATGTATTTGGCTGCCTTTAAATATACATAAATGGACACTGAGCGCATTATGAGGAGCGAATGCAAACAAACACACACACACACACAGATTGCACACAGCGCACACACACACATGCTTCCGGTTATTACATGATTGGCCACATAATAGCATTAGCTATTACAGCAGAGACAAAACGTTTACTTCACCGGTGATAGAACGAAAAAGAAGAACCAGCAGGCAAGCTCACTCATTAGTAGTGCTCGCAACGGGGAAAAAAAGAGGAAAGAAAGGAGTTTTCTTTTTTTCTTAAAGAGTGTGTGCGACTCTAAATATCTTCCCTGTGGAACTCTGACTCAGTCGGGTTGCTGCTTACTCATTTGCTCGATCTCTCTCTCTTTCTGTTTTTCTCCTTACCCTCTTTATTTATTTTTTTTGTTCCTACACCATGACTTATCTCGCTCTTTCATTCCCATCTCTTCACGTCTGCCCATCAGCTCTTTAACTTTCCGTCTCACTTTTCCTCTCTCTCTCTCTCTCTCTCTCTCTCGCCTCTATCTCCATCACTCTGTCTTTCCCATCAATCCATCACTGAGCTCTCTGTCATTTCCACATGCGTCTTCTGTCTGTTTTTCCAACTGTCATTGTGAGATCACCCCCCGCCGCCACCGCCACCACCACCGCAGCCGCCCTCCTCCTGCGCTCCGACCCCCCTCCGCGAACGTGTGTGGTCCGTTCCGACTATAGACCGTTACATTGTCCCAGACAGGTTGGACTGCGCCACTAGCCGGCAGACGAGGGATGGGAGGAGGAGGGAGTGGGGGGTGGAGTGTGTGTTGGGGGGGGTTCCTAGGGAATGTTTGTTTTTCTGTTTCCAATTTGGTCCAGCCCGAGGAACTCCACACTCCGCTCTGTCTCAAACACACCATTCATGACGGCCTGACGTACATGATTACACACAAATACCCACTCACTGACTCCCCCCCACCCCGCCAACCCCACCCACCCACCCAGCTCACACGGACACGCGCACGCATGCTAAGCTGCGCCGCTGCCACCGAAACGCGCTGGACATCTACGCTGACGACCACGCTCCAACTCCATCTTCATCATTATTACCATGAAACACAAGCCACTTCATTTTATCTTCCTCCTCATCTTCTATTGTTTTCTCATTTGTTATTGCTAATGCCGTTTCAGATGACATGGTGGTCAAACTAATTACGCTTGTTTCTTTCTCGTCTGTCAGTGATTTTTCCCCCCGCCCTCTGTCTCCGGGAAAATGATTTTCTTTGAAAGGCTCTTTTTGATGTGTCTCGCCGCGTTTTTAGACGTTATGTAGACGGAGTTAAGCTCCATGTTCCACCAATTAGAGCACAGAGAGCACATTGTCTCACATTCAAACTCGACCGTTCCGTCTGAAATTGATTATTTAAGTCGTTTTTTGTTGTTTGCGTTCCAAATACTTAGCGCTGATCTTCACATGTACTGATAAGACTAAGATCAATGCAAATAAATAGACCGATAGACGGACAGCTACAAGGGCTTTTCCTTTTTCTGATGCATATTGGTTTGTTTTAAGATGTCATGTAGGCCGGGTCCAGTTCCACATTCCACCAATTACTCGTTGGACCGACAGGAAACCACACTGTTTTTTATTAAAATGCTACATTATAATTACAGCCTCGTTCGGTTGTTTGGATTGTTTGGATTCTAAATTCACAAAGCGTGATGCTCAAACGTTCTCAGAAACATTCAAGACAGACAGAAATCAGATATCAGAGGCAGACAGACGGGGATTGGCACGCAGATTTTTAAAAGTTATGTAATTCTGGGTTTCCCTCCGACCAATCACAGCGCAGAAACACTAGACAGTGAGGCACAGCTGAAAAGAACGTCACCACATCTGAAAGTTGCTGTTTTGTGCGTGCCTCTTTTCTTTGTATTCCAAATACATAAAGCATTGTGGGGAATTCAATATAAATGTCCATTTGCATATTTATTTTTCTATGAAAATTGCCTCAAAGTTCTTAATTGGTTCTAACTGTTTGTTTGCGCTCTGAACGCATTTACGGCTAAATTGAAGTTACAGCTCGGCTACGTCTGCCCTCTGACAGGCGGAGAAGTAGGTCTTATTTTTACAGTTGTTGACTCATCACTACTGCAACATGGATTTATCATCAAAAGCTGAATGAGAGGCAAAAGGAGCGGGCGAATACAACAGGAAAGGCGGATACATCTGTTCTTCATTCGTCCTTTAAATACACTATGAAATTGCCAGGAGCCTTTATAATGTTCCAGAAATGAGCTTGAAATTTACATTAGAGGGAAACCATTGTTTTGCATAGTTCTATCACAAATATCATGTTAAACCACAAAAATAAAACAAATGTGTATTCTTCTCTATCAACAGCTACGGTAACCCACCCCCCCAGGGTCAATTCGAGTCAGCTAGTCACAGCTCCTCTGTCGTGTGGACTGATGGAAGAGTGTGAAAGAGGATGAAACAATACGGTTTTTTTAGACCTTGGCTAGGAAATACTAATACGATATCTCCCGGCGGGGGACATGTCAGCAGTTGAGGAGCAGCTGACACTAACTGCTGATGTCAGCGTCAAAACGGCGCGCTGATGACCGTCTTTGGTTACACACAGAATATTTGAGTTGAAATGAAATCTGTTGTCTAAAAATCTACAGCTTAAATGAAAGTGGAGCCAAAACAATTAGTGAATTCATTAACAATTAGCAGCTCGAAGAATTAATCCGCGACAATGTTGTTTTTGAAAAGCACGGCCAACAGTTCCTGAGTTAGATTTCTGTAATGTGAGGATTTGCTGCTTTTGGTTCGTGGGAAGCGGGGTATTTGGAGGGTTTGGATGGTTTTGCGCACGAAACAAAACATTTCAAGACCTAACCCTGGTGTCTGGTTAACTGCGGAAACAATTTTCTTTTTTTCTTTTTCTCTTTGTTTTGGACCAAACAATGCCTCAAGAAAATCAAGAAAATCTGAAAAAACAGGAATAATAATAATAATAATAATAATAATAATAATAATAAAAGTTTAAGCAAAAAATCTGATAAACCTGCAGTAAAATATACTGTCACAACACTTTATGAACCTGCATCCTCTGCTGTGACCTTTTTTTGTCACCAGGTCTTTTCAGACATACTCTACTCAAGCCTCCACCTTTAAGACACCGATTTGGTTTGCTGCGTGCTCCCCAATGTAGGCAGGTTTAACCGAGCGAGGACCAATAACTGAACCTTGTGAAAGCCCAAAAAGGACATGCTGTCATAACAGGACCACACCAACGATTTTACATAAATCAGTAACCCTGATCAACCAGATCTCTTCAGCTGTTGAGGTTAAAGCTGCGGGCGTGGTCCAATCTTTTCATTACAAGAAGCAACGCCCAGCGCTTTCAAGTTTTGTTCTGACACAGATGCACACGCATGTCACCAAGACACTGCCACTTCCCCCCGTAATAGATATGTTCCTCTTAGTGCCTCTCAGCTCCTATTAAACTCTCAAACAATTGGTATCAGCCCTTCTTCTTTCCTGTGGAGTGTTAATCGACGACTGTTATAGAGGCGAAGCATTATGCTCAGCACTCAGATATGTCAAAATGCAGCCAGCAGCCTCAGAAGTATGGCTATTGTCTGTTTTAACGAGGCTATTTTGGGGCACTGTGCTTTCGTTCCGGAGTTGAAAGTAAAGTCGATGTCATGGGGAGACAGAGTGAGGTTGAGTGACATGCGACAAAGGTCTCCGGGTAGACCGGCGACGCTGCAATTAAATGGCCGAACTACACCCCAGAAACATGACAATGTACAGAACTTTCTATTATTAAAATCAATCAAATCAACAGCTCAAATCGGCCTCCTAATGCTTTACTATAGACCATCTGTACCTCAGGGAATTAAAACTATCCTTGCAATGTTGGAAGTGAGAAATCCCGGCTGTAAATTTTAAGTTTTAGATACAGCGGAATGGCAACGGGGGAAAAAAGAAACAAAAACAAATGACTAAAGGATTCATCAAAAATTTAAAGTTTGTGGACTGGAAAGGAAAACGTTCTGGTCTGGTTAACATAGTGGCAGAAAACTGCCGTTGGGTTAACTGCCACTGCAGCTGGTAGAGAGGGACAAACTCACCAACCACAGTCAAGACAGATTCCCTCTTTGCCTGGATGGATGGCGTTAACGTCCCCGCCTTGATGTACGATAGCAGCAGGAAACCGGGAGCTGCATAAATCAGCAAGGGGACTGTTGATTTTGACCTTGCTCTACGCAGCTTAGACTCTCATACATCAAACATAATGGAGAACAAACTCGGCTTCAGTGCTAGTTGTAGGCGTAATGGAAGGAACTAGTAGCTGCGTAAATCAACACGGTGATTGTTGACGTTCGCCTCGCTGTCTTTTTCCTCCCCGAAAAAATACGGAAAACAAACTGCAGCTCCGCCAGAAACACACACATTACACACATGCATCTCAACCACCCTGCCCCAAGTCTGCCAGGCATATCTGATGATTTTAAACACACACACACACACACACACACACACAAACACACACACAAACACACCTCTGTATGTGTGCATATGTGTGTGTATGTGTGTGATGGTTTGGTTTGTCTGTCTGGGTAAGCTCAAACATTACGTCAGTCATACACACACATGCACACCCACAGACAGAAACACGCTGATACACTATACTCTCTCTGCCATGTATACACGCGCACACGCGCACACACACACACACACTCTTTCCACTTCTGGAGAATCGGACGTTTCCTGCGAGCAGCCGGCCCAACGGGAAAAAAATGTCTGGACAAACTTAAGACGCACACGCGCGTATGCATACAGACACACAACGGAACATTTTCAACCCACAATGTTGACTTTGTATTGCTTTCCAGAGCCCTTCTATCTGCACGCCGGCCAAGTGAAGCAGCGTTTCCCTGTCGAACACCATCGGGAAGCGGGACTAGGAGGTTTCGGGGGGCCTGTGTGATGTCAACGCAGGGCTGGAGAGGGCTGGACTTTAATCAAAAGCTCAAAACCAAATGATCATAATATCACAGTGAGTCATGTTGGGTTGTTTTCTTTTTCTTTCTTTTTTTTTCATCATGGCAGATCATTTTTGCAGCAATTATAACATTCTTAAATTTGCTTCAATCAAAGATCCCGAGCCATTAGCGTTCCTTTGATTCTTGTATAGAGCTTCAAAACTGATCTCGAGACCGAATGCCAAGGCAGCTTTTACTTTCCTGGACTGTGGCAAGGAATGTTATGTTGTTAATTTGCAAAGAAATAATGTGAAAATGATTATGCAAACCATATTTTTAAAAGGAAATTTTAAAAAAAGAAAAAAAGAAAAAACACACTACAGACCCGTGCCAAGTTCTTGTCAGCTTTTACAGAGGAGCGATTGAAAGCGTTCTGACTGGAAACATCATAAACTGGCACAGGCTATGCACAGCACAGCACAGCACAGGACAGGCAGAGGAAGGGTCTACAACGGGTGATTAAAAACCTAACCAGAGCATCACCTATCTACCGAGCATCAGTGACATCAGTGTAGTGAGATGTCCGCACGGAGCCAAAAGGCTACTATAAGACAACACCCACCTCAGCCACAGCCTGTCCGCCCAGCTGCCGCCTGACAAGAGATAGAAAAGTTGCTCTACGACCAGACTCCTGAGCTCATTCTCCAAAAAAAAAACAGTTTCATTCTCTATAAATCATTACCTTCATCAAGATAGTTCCACAACATTTGGGTGGAGGATGGTTCTCAGCCCAGAATAGACCTATTAACTTTTGCCGTGGATCCGAAAAAAGCGACAGAACCGGGGATTTGTTCTCACTGTCTCTAACACTATGAAAGGCAGTTTTCACATTTTCATTAGTTTCTCAGGGATTAATGGACCCTGATGAGAAAAAACACCTACGTGGCTGGTATCTATGAGTGAGTACAAAGGGGGACGGTAAGTCCGTGGCTGGTGTATGGACTCTCCTAGTAGAGTTTGTGAGTAGTATCGTTATATCTGCGCGATCTAATCCAATCAAGTAAAGCAGCTCTGACACATGATCAGCTTAAATGAAGCTTGGCCAGTTTTTCTTAAAACTTTCCATGAAGTTTTCAGCCCATCACGTTCGTACATGGAAAAACACCTCTGAATATACAACAGAGACCATTTCAAAACCACTGTTACCTAATCAATAAATATATATACAGTTTAACTAGTAAGTCTTTGACATTGTCAGTCAAGATTGAGCATCATTGTCTCTGTAAAGGTGGGCATTTATGGCTGAGCTGCTGTGTCGGATTTCACAGATAGACCTAATGAAGTGGTTTTGGTCCGGAGCACACGCAGCGTTATTGTAAGTTGCAACAAATTACAACAGGATGCAATACTCCTCTGTTCCTCCCTCCTTCTCTACACCTCCTCCATTTTCATCTGTAAAACTGTCAAAGCTGCTTCATTCGCCAGAGACTTGCAGCATTTTGAGACACTTGCTGCTTCATAACCCCGTGTATGTGTAGGCAAAGTGAAGTTGTTGCACTGTGGAGCAACATCACCGGAACCCACTCTTAAAAAGCAAGCAGCACTTGTTTCACGTTATTCCTTCAAGACTCTGCTTTAAGTACCTCCCTGTTCACACCTTGCCAAACTAATCCTGAAGAAGAGCATTTGTTTCATCTCATCTCACAACAGACACATAACCCGGAGGTTTTATTCAAATCTGGTAAAGACGCATAAGGCGCATATTTCTTATTGTCCAAGCAACTGACAGAACACAGGATGGCAGAGGGAGCGGCCAATCACAAAAGTAGAGTCGATCTGTCAAGGCATGTCATCTGTCCGGGTTTTTCTCCAACCTCCTCCCAACCCATTTTATGTGAGGGGAATGTAATCAAATTCTAACTTGCTCCTTCGCTGTGAATATGTCAAACATAGTGTGCTGCGATGCACATCTTAGTACGTACGTGCGTACGTATCTGCAATCGTCTCGCGACCTGCTGTGATCCTTATTGGTAATTTCTCAATAATCAGATTTCATAGTGATACTAAATAGATAGAATGAACTTTTTTTCATTGCCTTAATTTCACAGGTATGGAACTTCAGCATGTGAATAATTAGAACATATTAAAAAAAGGTTTTTTTAATGTTATCTTGAGGTGGCTTTAAAGCCATTTTCCAGCCAATGTGCCTCATGGAAACACCTTTCTGAATGCAAAGCCAACATTTAACTCACTTGACTGATGAGCTTTTTACGCTTCAAGAGAAGAAGTAGAAGGAAAAGAAGAAGAAGCTGTGTCCACTGTTGGCGTCTTCCCAGATAATGTCATTAGATTCCCATTCCAAGATGAATTCCCACATTCCCCAGTATAACATTAAGATGACCACATTGTTTCTTCTTTTTCTTCTTCTTCTTCTTCTTCCTAAAAGTTTAGTGGCAGTTAGCAAAGAACTGGTCTTGCTTCCAATTTGCAACTTCTACTTCTTCTACTCTGTTTATTACAGCGACGCAGTACACAGCCCACACCTTCGACTTCATCGAAATCTGTTGATTTTTAAGCGTTTGCTCTGAACTTCCCCTGATAATTAGATGGAAATGGCTCCAAACTCGACTAAAAGAACGAGAAAAAGAAAATGGGAGCAACTCCGACAAAAGAGAATCTCACATCTAGGTGAAACCGGCCTCTAAAAGAAAAGGCAGAGGACATCTTGGGGTGTGAAGCACTAAAAAGCCCAAAAGCCATGTCGCAGAACAAACGCCATGCCCCCCGCTGTGCTTTTCCACCCACCCCAACACACACAATCACACAGGCGCACTCGCACACACAGGCCCGGAGTAAATTCAACTGTCAGCCGTAAAGTTCTCGACTATAGCGAGTGATCTTTTGCCCCCTTTTCTCTCCCCACTTTGCCTCGTTGCCCGCTCCTGCATCCATGCAAATGAGTTCCTCGTCCGTCCATCTGTCTTTCTTTATTTATTTCCTCTTATTTCCACCTTATTGTTCTAAACATTTCCTTTTCCTTCTATGCCTGTGTCTATCTCTACTTTTACTACCTCATCTTTTGTCTCACTTCCTTTCACCTCCCCTCCCCCCATTCATTAATCCATCCATCTCTTTCTCTCTCCGCCACACGGGCCAGCACTGACCACAGACTGCCTTCTTTATCCCACTTTCCTTATCTTCTACCTCCCTAAAAACAAGAAGCAACCCTTTCCTCTTCCCCTTTTCTTGCCCATCTATTCTTCGTTAACCCCCACCCCCCTACTAACCACACACACTCACACTTCTGACTGTGGGCCTCTGACACCCACCTTCTCGTCATCCCCTCGACAAAAGTCTCAAAGACCCCCAGATGTGTGCCCCCTTCATTTCCATTTCAAAAAAAGAACCACCTCCCTCCCTCCGGTCGTCCATCTATCCATGCATCCACTTCTCCACACACACTTCAACAACACACTGTTCAACACATTCACTCACACACACACACACACACACACACACACACACACACACACACACACACACTTATCAGCAAGTTGGCTTTTCTGAGAGACAGAATTTAAAAAAAGAAAAAAAAAAAGGAACATGCTGACCATGACAAATATCACTTATCGAGATCCTTTTAAAGGGGAGTGCTAGACTGTTGCACACAGTGTTAACCATTGGAAGACTTCCCCTTTCAGTGAGAATTGTTTCAAACATGCTGATGGTCACAAAATCCACACATCTCTCTCTCTCGCTGCTGGTTCAGGACCAAAGCGCTATTGTTTAATAAATAGTTACCAGTGTATATGTGAAAATCATTATGTTAATAGGTTAAAAATTTCCCAGCCCTACTTGCAATACTACAAAGAAGACTATCACTTTGTGAAACGACATTTACAGTATTTACCTACAGAGCTAATCCAGTGACTGCGACCGGGGCGACCCTGTCATTTGCATCACGCTGCAGCAACTGAAATTCAATTGACAAAAACAAAACAAAACAAAAAAAAAATCGACCTGCGCCCACGGTTGTGGCTTGCAGCTCAAAGTCAATGATTCATCTGACATCATAGAATTCCCTGCATTATATGTGACACACACATTAAGCTAAAGTTTTTGCAGCAAGCCAAGAAGCTGCGCCTTCAAATATGCCGATTAAGCACTCTTAACTGCTCTAAGAGGAGATGAATCCCTGCCTCTTTCAAAGTTCATGTGGTTTGAAGAGAAGCCCTGAGGGCGTCTGCTCACACTGTCTGCAGGCCCGTATCCCCCAAAGCCCAAAGCTGCTACTGCAAGATTACTGAACAGCATCAGCAAGCCGAGCCTAGCCCCATCACGTAGAGAACAGGTGAGACTGTTAGCTGTATCTCACCATATTTCACTGGCTCTCTCAGAAAAGTCAAGCTGGACCAGAGGCCAGTTGGACGGGTGTCACATCCCCATCCCCCTGTGCTCTTGCTTCCCTCTGCTACGGTGCAGCTGGCCAGAGTTACATGAATAAAATAACACAACCGACCAGACTGGCCACTCAAGAATTACAGTTACCAGATCCATGCTTAATCTTTATTTTATGTTTTTTTTTCTACAGTCTAAACAGTCCACACGGCCAGAGACACGCGCAGACAGAATCTGCAGAGGCTGGTGTGGCTATTCGCTTTACGGAGAGAGAGAAGGAAAAAAAATTACTTGTTAGTCGTTTAAATCATAGTTTTAATTTGACGGGACGCCATAAAAAGTCTGCCCCTTATTACACAGACACACAAATGCACAAAACGCACATGCGAACGCTCACGCCGACAGACACACACATGCAAGCACACACGCACGCAGAGTGAGGACAAAGACTACTTTGAAAAGTTACTCAGCCCGCCAGATGTTTTAGCCAGATCCCAGACTACAATACTAATGGGGCTGTGCGAGCATGTGTGTGTGTGTGTGTGTGTGTGTGCGAGCGCGCAAGAGAGTGGAGGAGAGAGCGAGCCCAAAAGTTTTAAAAGAGGCAAAAATGAGTCCCCGTCCTCAGCGGGGATATGGTTCTAACAAGGCTGCGAGAACTCGCTCAGGAATGAAACAAATGGCTTCACATTTCACTCACGCAGACATACACACACACGCAAAATGACATTTTTAACAAATTTTGTTGCGTCGAAGAAAAGTGGTAGTAGCTGGCAATAGTGCCGTATGACTGCGAGACATGCGCTGAGCAGGAGGCTCCACAGAGGAGACCGCCACATCAAATCCAGGAAGGAACTGTTATTGTGACTGAGAAGGATCACAATAGCAAACAAACGTCAGCGCGTATTTACACAAAAAACGAGACTTAACTGCAATTTGGGAGCAAGTAAATCTTATATTTCGACGATTACAGTACGATCAAACACACGTGACGCCAGCAGTCTGTCTTGCCTCGCGGTACAGTAAGAATAGGACAGACAGAGATTCGGCGATAAAGAGACAGGGTGACACTTACAGAGAAAAAGGAAAAAGTGAAACACAGATGACAAATTCATCGGTAAGACATCTCGTGTTTGTGTGTGTGTGCGAGCGTGCAGGTTCTTGCTCTGACTGGTGACAGTTAACCTTTAGTAGAGAAACAATCCATGAGTCAGTTCAATCGCAACCAAGCCGAGCAATGAGACAGATTTGAACCCAGAGGAAGGTGATAAGAGCTGATAGACTCGTAGAATGACTGATAGGCATCTATCAACAACGCTGAACTGACTGGCCTGAACGCTCACCACTACTCCAATGCTGCAGACTAACCGTGCAAATTTGTGCATTTTCTGATTTTTAGATACGCATCAGGAACAGATGCCATATTAATGAAATATAGTGAGCTGCAGAGGGGTTGAAATCGCCTGCAACACCACATCAAACACAACTCAGAGCCCAGATTGAGCTTAAGGAAATGTGTTCTTTGCATTCATCCGTCGTACACGGAACAACTTGTCGATAAAATGCAGAACTTTGACCTGTAACGGTGTACAAATACTTCAACTCACAGTTGCAAATCAACAGGTGGATGTGTTGATTTCTCTTGCAAGCAATTAAAAATCAAAAGACTTCCCTTCAATCAGGATCAGTCGACTGTGACTACACTTCAGAGAGAGATAACTTTTTACCCAAGCAGCTTCCTCGATCAGAGAAGAAAAAAAAAAAAAAAGAAGAAGAGTGCCACTTCCACTCGAGAAAAGTCTCGCTGAATAAAGCAGAACAGCGCTTGAGGGAAAAAAAAAGTTGTTCGGCAGTCCCTCCAACTGTTGCACGGCTCCTTTCAGCCTCCACACAAAGAAGCTTACAGCATAAATCACGTCCAAGCTCATGCCACTTGTGCCACTGTCACATTTTCCGTGGATAGTTTTTCGCTGTCTGTCCGGGTGTTGTGTGAAAACCGTAAGAAATTACAGACGGAGCCGTGCTTACGGGAACACGTGAGCGAAGTATATAAATGGACAGCGCAAGTTTAAATGGATGTTTTTTAACAGCTTGAAAATGCATGTCACAATCACTCCCTTCACGATCTCCCTATCACACTATTACATTGCCTGACATACATATTACATACGTATTCTTTTTTTTATCTTGCTTGTGCTATTTTACTTTTTTTATCTCTGTCACTGCTGTTCTTTTCCCTCTGCCTACGACTCTTAAGCTGTTGTAACGCGGATTTCCCTGCTGAGGGATTAATAAAGGCTCATCTTATCTTACACCACAGGAATACAGTAATTATATACACTCGTGTGCCTGCGTCAGCTTTTTCACTGTATATACATTAAATATTTGCTTTAAGAAAGGCATCATCACCCCCCCGATTCATGTTCTGTCCACCAGAATCACTTGGCAACACTGTCATTTTTTTTTTCTACAGCTAGTATATTTCTCCGAATGCATCCCAAATACATTTCAACATATTTTTTTCTCTTTTGTAATTCTTAAAACAAACATTAAGGGTGATAAAACAAATTTGAAATGCTGTTAACAGTGGCTTCCTAATTATAAATACATATATTTGTGTACATATGTGGAAATTCCTGATTTTCTTTATTAATGAATCCATGATTATTTTCCAAAATATAAAAAATGTGAAAAATGCTCATTACTACTTCCTAGCGCCGAAAGTGATATGTTTAGATAAAAAAAATTAATACATCTTCAGCAAATGCTTACATTATTGCCTCAAAAACAATGATTCATCAATCATCAGACAGCTGGCGATGAATTTTCTTTAAGCTGACTGATCGATGCAGCTCTGGTGACAATGTTTACAGGAAGTTTGAACCCTCACATAGACTTTCATATCTCCCTAAAAGTAACAGACGACAGGAGGGGCTTTATACAACACAGTGTGTTTTGTCATTGGTAAACACTAAACTCTGGTGTAAAGAAATGAAACAAAACGTAATCTCTGACAAAACTAAACTCAAACTGCTGTGTTTACTCTGATGGATTATCTTGCTCTTGACTCCTTTTCAAGCCATTTTAAAATGTTTTTTGTGTTTTTTTTACACTGAAAACAAATGCCAGCCACTGGCTTTTCATTAAAAAGGTAGCAGAGCCAGCTCCAGTATCGTCTTCAGTGAAAAAGCGTGCAGAAATCTGAGCGAAAAAATACACAAAACAGTCCCCGCCGTTGTATATCCTGACATGAGAGTATAAGTGACAAGAAATAATCACAAATGTTTAAAAACGACATGAGGACCTGATTCAACAGCTGCAAATGTCCCCACTGCACTTACAGCAACCTCTTAAAAATACTGTTGCCATGAGAAATAGCAATACTGGATCTCATTCAAATTCATTATGCGAGGATTAAAAATTTACAAAGGGCAATCCCCCTAATAATTCACCACAATAGCTAAATTGATTCCCCCCTTCAGTGATTTTTTTTTCCCCCCGCAGGTTTAAGCTCAATATTTATCGTTGTCAATTACAAGTTGTTGCAATTGGACTTTACCTTTTTTTAATGAGGAGCCCCTGATCTTCAAATGTGAAACCATTAAGAGGAAGCTTTTTTTTTTTTACTGCCTATTATCACAACAAGACCTACAGTGCCAGTGGACTACATCAATCAAATTTAATGGTAACTTTTAATGCACTGTCAGAGTGTAAAAAATAAAATAAAAAAAAGGCTGACTAATTCTACAAAGCCTCAATAGTAAAAATGGTCATCCTCAAGCGCAGGGTAAATACAAATAACTTTCCAAATGTTTCTTATTAGGATCTCAGTGACACCAACATTTAAAACACATGTAACTGTCCGCTTCGTTTCAAGAAAGTTACCAACGGGTGTGCAGTCTTCAATATTTCAGCTCCTTTTTTTTTTTTTTTTTTTTTTTACTTTTTGTGAACCCCTTCAAACCTGGGACGACACCTGTGCTATAGCTGAGAGACGAGGAGCAACTGTCACCACCATTACACTGTCGACTCATCATACATGTCTCATGTTATTTCCCACTGCCTGATTAATTTATGTCCATGACTTTTCATGAGATTTCTGTTTTGTTCACTTTTTTTTTTCATTTTTTATTTATCTTGGCATAATTTAGAATAGTTTCTTATTTGTTTCGGATTGTAATTCCAAGTCAATTAAAAGTCAACTGCTCTTTGTGTCATTAGTATTTTTAGGATTGGTAGTATTTTATTATAATTACACTGGTAGCACTGCATTACAATACTGTTTATTGCAATGGGTCATCCAACAAAAGTGGTTATTATTACAGGCATACAGTGTTTGAGACCTGTGGAAAAAGTGCTGTCAGTGAGTTGTCAACTATGAAATAAATCAGCAACTATTTTGGTAATCGATTCATCAGTTTGAGTAATCTTTTTTTTTTTTTTTTTAAGGAAAAAAACTTTAAATCATCTGAGTCCTTTTCTTTCCAAATGTTCTGTTTCATTTTCTACTGTATGACAGCAAACTGAATATATCTGGAACGTTAAGAATAAGACATTTGAGCACTTCTTCTTGGTCTTGATAAATATTTCTTTTTTCCATTTTCTGACATCTTACCAACCAAACAACTAACTGACTAATTAAGAAGATAATCAACAGATTAACCAATGGTGAATCTTATGGTCAGCTGCAGCACGTCCAACATATGGGAAGTACAGACAAAACTAAGGCTGTGTGGTAAACTTTAATGCGACAGTTGACGAGCATCATTTTCAATTAGATCTTGATTTATTTGAAAGTTAATTGAACGCAGCCCTGGAACAAATCACCCACTTGTGTTTCTTACGCAAGGTTGAAAAAGCGAGTGTGAACAGTGATTGATAACTGAACGTCTGGGTGCACAGGAAGCCCGAGCATGCCAAGCACAATGCTGAGTCAAAGCTGTCAGAACTCGCAACTCATATCACATCACATAGCAGGTCGGCAGACTTCTCAGACAAGTGAGCTTTCGTTAATTGCCTCAGGAGGAAAGCTGTGTCGAGCAGAGGATCCAAGTCTCTCAGGTTTCATAAAAAACAGCATATTTGAGAGATTTAACTGATACTCAGTTACCTTTCCGAGTCTACATTTACCACAAGAACTCCTCCTGCTGCCTGTGTCATCACCGTCTACCAGTATATGCCTCAATCTGCTCAGCCACCACTTTATCAGTCTCCACTGTCTCGTGACAAGAGGATTATTTATTCTCTCAGATCTAAGGAAGAAAAATTGTCCCATATTTAGAATTTGTCTGTCCCAAAAGAACTACAAAAAGAAGGAAAAAAGATCACCCTTAACCAAGACCATGTGCTCGTTATCTGAAGCAGGCCGCCTAAAAAGGCAGACTTAAAAGTCTAAAATAAGACCAAAAAACATTAGAGACAAAACTCGAGCCTAAACAAGGCTGCACTAACCACAGACAGAGTGGGGATGACATTTTGGGCATTTAGCAGACACTCTTTTCCAGGGCGACTTCCAGTAAATTCAAAGGAGGAATACGCTCAGAATACTGTATCGCAGAAGTTACAAGCAGCTAATATAAAGCAATGAAAGGGCAAGAACAATGTGCCCAGACGGTTAAAATAAGTTAAAAACAATTGTGTCCTTGGGATGTGTGCAAAACAAGAGACCGAGGTAATAAAGCAGTGCGACTTACAGAGCGAGCCAAGAGAGCCAGAAGCCCTTGCAAAAAGTTTCTTTTTTTTTTCCTTTAAATAAACTATCCGTGACAAATGGAGGTTTTCCTTTATCTGAACTGCATCGAGGCTCGGGATGAATAACGGCTGATTGCTCTAATAGATGCTATCTTTTTCCTGCTTATTAGAAACAACGAGGGTTAGGACGGTACCCGACCATAAACAAATGGGATCAGAAATCAGAAATAAATTAGGTTTGTGCATCCACACGAAGGAAAACACTTTTAAGCCTAACTCTTGTGGTCCAGTCGACACTGTGGTCTCTGCTTCGTCTCAGTTTATCAGCACAGGACCTAACTGGTGACGTATGGAGACGTCAGCTGTGAACACTTGTGCTGTACCGTCAGAATAAATCCAGGAGCAAAACTTTAAACAAAACAGTTCAATCAAAAGTTTTAAAAACAGCTGAAACACTCGGCAACTGTCTCAGCAATGCAAAATGTTTAACTCAACCAATTCTCGCGTGTCTCGCAGCCACACACTCCTTCTAATCTCAGTGGGCAACAGGTCCTTAAAAAGGGGATTACTTCATTTGCTAGCATGTTGATATCCCATCCACCACCAGAATACCAGCTTACAGAGCGGCAACAATGAGACACGAGTAACTGAAACACATTACAAGGCGCAACGCGACACGGCAAGAAGCAGAGAGCAGTAACACAGGAGGAGTAACTTGCATTCTTCTCAGCAGCGACAGATTTTCAGCAGGAGATGTAAATAAATAGCCTCACCTCGCCCACCCAACCTTCTGCTGTGTCATGCAGACGAGGGTAGATGGGATGAGGTCGAGTTGACAAGAGTAATTCCTGCGTACATTTGTTTACGTCAACATTTCAGACCGTTCTCAAGACATCTCTGTGACCAAAACTTTTAAATTAAATAAAACATTTTTTTAAAAATTAATCAATGCAGAGGTTCAAAAATGCGTGCAGGCCTGTCGAGGAATCGGATTCCCTGCCCAATAAAAAAAAAAAAAAGAAGAAAAAGCAAGTGGTGTGCGTGTTGTCTCCGACTCATAAATCACTCCCAGACTATTCTGATGATTGCTTAATCGCGCTTTCAGTCAGCTTTTCAGAAAAGAATATCTCTGAAATTCTCTGATTTCAGCTTCTCAAACATGAATGTTCTGTGGCATCTGTACTTCTCTGCGAAACTTAAACTGTTCGTCACTGGTTTGTGGACAAAACAGGACGTTTGAGAGAAAGCGATCCAACGCTTTTTATTTTCAACTTTCCTGACATTTTAAGGAGCGAGCCAACGGTCGATTGATGGAGAAGATTATCGACCAGATTAATAGCTCATGAAGGAAATCAGCATTTGAAGGCACTCGACGAGGTACAGCAGAAGTTAGGCATAAGTCGAGGAGCTTCTATCAATCCCATAAATTTTGTTCTCTATTGTTTCTTACGCAGCGTGGGTGAAGTTATCGATTTCACTGTGTACAGTCTCAACCCACTATTTGTAAAGATGTGGGCGTTCTAGTCTTTATGTCAAACACACTTTGGCTCGGACTGCAAGTGGCACTATTTTCCAGACTGCATTCCTTCCTTTTTATTTTCTTCAACAGCAGGTAACATGCCTCTCTTTTTAAAAAAAAAAAAAAAAAAAAACACTTACATTAAGCATTTATCAATGAAAAGCAAACTCCTTCCCAACTCGTGAAATGATCAATTATGACGAATGTTTGAAAACCGCTGCGTAAAAACTGTTTCCCTGTCTGTAACACCATGCCGTCTGGCCTTTTTACACTCCATCTCAAACTTTTTTCCCCCCGCTCGTAACGCGGCGCTTCGCCTCGAAACGACCAAAGGAAAAATGCATGGCAGCCCACAAAATCACTACAGTTGTTCCTCGTGTCTTACAGAACATCAAACCGTCAATAAAACACAGGAGATACATTCCAGCTAGTTGAACAGGACATTTCTGACTTCCCTCTCTCCATGTGTTCTCCCTCTCTCTCCCCTCTCTCTCTCGTTCTGTTTGAGTCTTTCTCACTCAAAACTTTCTCTCTTCCCAGTTCCACCGCAGAGACTTCACATATTGCAGCCATATGAGTAAGCCATGGCCCGTCTCCGCACACACACACACACACACACACAGAGGAAAAAGTGCTGTGCTCTCTCCCACTCCGTCTCACACACACACATACAGGAAAAAAAAAAAAAAAGTTTTACAAGCAGAGGTTCTCTTTAGGAAGTCGTCAACTGTTTTGACGTTTAATAGCAGCTACGAACAAGGCCGTAAGATACAATAATATCCAGTGTCTGGAAAGAGGAATGTTCTTTCAGAAAGTTATAGATTGATAGGCTGCTGGATCAAGTGTTTTTACACGTTCTAAAAGGAACTGAAGTGTTTCGTAAAAAAAGTTTAACAAAGGCATATTACATGCATGATATAGGAGTGAATTATTTGGACTGTTGAGGGTGAGGGGTGACGATACGCGAGGCCGGAGCGTGTCATATGCAAGCATGCTGGGAGCGAGGACAGCAGAGGACCGTCTGAAAATACGCACAACTAAATTAAAAGATAACGGGAGTTTGATTTACTCTTTTCAAAAGTGCCTTAAAGGAGCATAATGCAGTTTTAAACAAACTCTCTTCATTTTTGTGACTGAATCAACAAACTGACCTTAAAAAGGACAACACAATTTCCCCTCTGTTTAACTTTGTTTGTATGTGGCGGACCCTGCCACCTTTCTAGCTTCACACAGTGTGTCTTGTTTTCCTCTGAGAGCAGCTTGATGATTCAGTTATGGGAAAGATAAATATTTCCTCTTTTTTTGTTTTGTTTGTATTATTACCTCAGTCGTATTGTAAATATTGAAATTCTGACTTTTGAATCACTTCTCCGAAAACCACAAAGCGCTCCTTTAAAGTGGCATTATCGATATCACTCTATAGATGACGAGGTCAGTTCTTTCAAGAAAAGCAAAGGAGAACTTGTGAGAAAAAGTGACACACGTCACGTAAATTTACCGGATTCTCAACTTTAACTGAAACTAAAATACTCAGAGCTTGATTCAACTTTGACAGTATATTCAAGCTTTGTCCACCTCCCCAAAAAAAGTACTGAAAACAAACTTTTGTCACTATCCTAAATCTCAGAGAAGAGTTGTCTGTCCTTCCTAAAAATAAAAGCCGTACTATTATGAAGTCCAAACAAATACTCAGCATTTACTGCCTCGGAATGAGAGCTGCGTTAGTGTGCCGCCTATAAAAACTGCAAAGCAAAACTAAACCTTGAAAGTTTCATAAATCATTTTGTCCGTTTGTGTTTTCCTCAAGTAGAACCCCCGTAGTTTTTATGAAATCCCCCATGTGTGAAGCGTTTCGGTCACAGAAGGGGAAAAAAACTCAAAGAAGTTCATTTTAAAGTTAGTGTTTTAAACTTTTGACAAGTCGGTGTAGAAATTTCGATCTCGAACCGCGAAGCCTCGGAGCCAGCAGCGTGTCAACAGACCTGCTGCAAGACAGCCCCGGCCAAAGTTTCTGCAACTTCACGAGGTCACCCGGTGAATAAATGATTCAATGAAATCGCTTAATAAAACAACAAACTGTCCACTGTTCGAACAACTGTGAACAAGCGTGAGGTCAGAGCGGAGTCTCGCAGGCCCTGCTCTGCTTTTTTAGGAAAAAAAAAAAAAATTCATCCGAGGTTATCTGCTGAATAAAAGTCGCTCGGCACATAAGCAGTTCTTTCGGGGGGCCAGATTTGGAGAACTGTGAAGGACTATGTAAAAAGCTTCCTTGCAGTGTGTGCCTCATTGTGCTGGCTTCACATACTCCGCTCTCCCCACAGAGTTGTCATGCCTACCCGGCTCCCTTATCTCAAAGGAACATCACAGTTTCTTACAACGAAGGGGAGGAGGAGGAGGAGGAGGAGGAGGAGGAAGAAGAGGGGGCAACTTTTCTCTTTTTTTTTTCCACAAAGTTGAGTGGAAATGCAACTCAGGGCTTCCCAGCATCAGTCGTGGAAAGTTTTAAACAACAAACAAACAAACAAATAGACAGACAAAAACAGAATCATCGCGTGATATCAGAGCTAGGAAGTTCTTTAAAGTTGATAAGACAGGATGTTTGGGGAGGGGAGGGGAGGTGAGGGGAGAGGAGAGGGGAGGAGAGGAGGGGGAACCCTTTTTTTTTTTACGACAATTCACATCCACCATGCGCTCTCGGAGCTTCCTAACAATGAAAGAGGTGCAAAAGAAAAACAAAACAAACAAAAAACACATCGCCACATCTGAAAAAGCACTTGATCAACACGCACACCACCCCCCTCTCTGATCTGGACTACTTTCCACCACTTTCTAAAAAAAAAAAAACTCCAAAGTCCACCTTTCAGCACTTTTAAGAAAAAAAACCTCTTTCCCTCTCTCTCTCTCTCTCTCTCTCAGCGACATGCGTCACTCGGAGGGACCCAGAGAAATGTGAACTTGGAGTATCAAGTTTGCAGCCGGAATAGTAATGAAAAAGTTATCAATGACAAAAGTAATCACACAGAAGATACATGAGAGATACTTTTTTGAAGTGACAAAATCTCCCACCCTCCCCTCTCCTCCCCTCAAATCGGAAGGCACCGGCTTCTGGACGCTCAGTCAATGAATGTCAACAACAACAACAACCAAAAAAAAAAAAAATCACAAGAAATCAAAACTTGTTTAAAACACACACACGCCACACACACACACACACACACACACACACACACACACACACACACACACAGACAAACCTACTTGAGGCGACTTACTCCACGTCCCCTTGCTGCTGGGCTTCAAAAACTCAAGTCTCACAAAATCAAAGCCGTTCCCCACAGCTAGCCCCCCAATTTGTATTTGTGTGGCGTTTGGGTGTCCTAACCTAAATGTAAATTGCCATGTGAATTGGAAAAGCGGGTGCTGCTGCTGCTCTTTTCCTCCCTCTCTCTCTCTCTCTCTCTCTCGCTCTCTCTCTCTCTCTCATTCAGCAGATCCCTCTTTCCTTCCCGACGCCGCTGCTCAGGCCGTTAGTTACATAAGACGCAAAGCGACTGCTGCCCGTCGTAAAAAAAAAAAAAAAGAAGAAGAGAGAGCGAGGAGAAACCTACCCACCGCGGCTAACAGAGCAATGTTTTGTCTCCCTTAAACGCACCACTTTGATAGCTTCCCCCTTCAACGCGAAGCTAATCTCGTTTTTTCTCTCGCCATGCACGCGCTTCGCCATCTACAAACTCCAAACCGCCGCCGCTGCCGTTTCTTCTCCTCTAGAGTGTTCTTCTTTTTTTTTTCTTTACAATGTCACTGCACCAACTAGTAAGAGAATGGGCTGTGAGTGAGTGTGCATTCGTGCGCTGTAATTCTTTTTGGGTAGCTGCTTACCTGTTGATCAAAAAAAAAAAAAAATAAGCATTAGCCTCTTTTTTTCTCTCTCTCTCTCAGTGTGTGTCTCTTTCAGCAGCCTGTTAAGATGGTGGCGGGCTGGCTGTGCTGGCTTGGCTGTGCTGGCTGGCCGGTTCGTCTCTTTGTGGGGTTTTTGTTTGTTGATGATGTCGGACGGGGTGACTGTGTCTTGGCTGTCCCTGTTTCTTTCTTTGGTCTGAGAGGGAGCAGAGAGAGAGAGACAGTTAAAGGCTTCGCGGCAACACTGGTAACCGACTGATTCAGTGAGTTCTGGTGTTCTGTAGTAATATTCCGTTGTTATTGGTCATTGTTATTCTGCCGCCCAGAAGCCCGGGTCTGCTGGCCAACGGCAAACCAAAAGCAGAGCAGAGCAGAGCAGCTCGTTATCTGTAATTTTTTTTTTTTTTTTTTTTTTTTTTTTTAGGTTCAGACTAGTGTTATCGCTTTGCTGTGACAGGACCCCTCCGCCTGTCTCTCTGTAGGCTGTGGGCATTACGTCAGAGGAGGAAGACACAGCAGCTCTATTAATATCAAGAAGCCACCCGAAGACTGACTCTTAAAGTGACACGCACTGCAATCTCACCAAGTTACACAGTTAATACTGGAGCAGATCTGCTACTCATCCTACATGACCCGCGCTGACTCTTAAAGTGACATGGACGCTGAATGACTTAACACAACACAGATACACGTTTTGTAGATAAAAATCAACAACACTGACTCTTAAAGTGACACGGACTCTGAATGACTTAACACAACACACAGGCACGTTTTGTAGATAAAAATCAACAACATTGACTCTTAAAGAGACAGGCACCACTACCTCACTTAGTTACACAGTTACAACACTGAAGCAGATGAACCACTCATTCAAAATATAAAGCACTGACTCTTAAAGTGACAAGCACTCAGAGTTACTTGGTGAAAATAAATGCACTTTTTTGAAATATAAAATCAACAACACTGACTCTCAAAGAGACACACAGGATAGTCTCACTTAGTTACATAGTTAATAGTGAATCAGATCAACCACTCATCCAAAATAACTAACACTGACTCTTAAAGTGACATGCACTGCAATCTTGCTAAGTCACACAGTTTATACTGAAGCAGATCAACCACTCATTCAAAAGTAAAAAAGCACTGTCTCAGAATAACTTCACTAAACAGTAATTATGCCAAATCAACTAATGTTGCTCAGATGAATCAAGAGTGCTGACTCTTGAAGTGATAAATAATGTAATCTCACATGGTTACACAGTTAATACTGAACCAGATCAACCACGCGTGCAAAATAAAGAACACTGTCTCGTAAAACTGACGAGCACTTAATTACTAGCCTAGATGGTCATTAAAAACAAATCAACCACTCATGAAAAATAAAAAGCACTGAGTCAGAATAACTTAACCAAAAAGTAATTACACCAAATCAACGAATGTTACTCAGATAAAATAAAGAGCGCTGTAATCTCGCTTTGTTACACAGTTAATACTGAATGAGATCAACCACTTATAAAGAACAATAAAGTACACTCACTCTTATAGTGACAAGCTCTTAATTACTTGCCTAGATAGTTATTAAAACCAAATCAACTGCTCATCCAAAAAATAAGAAGCACTGACTCAGAATAACTTAACCGAACAGTTATTAAACCAAATCAACTGACATTACTCAGATAAAATCAAAAACACTGACTCTTCAAGTGACACTTAAAGACTGAATTCAGCAGTAACCTTTATCATAGCAGTGTTGTCATTATTGTGAAAGTAAACAACCATGACTGATATCAGAATGTATTGAAGAGACCCTGGTTTCCATCACACATTTGTTATTCAAACTATGGAAAAGAAGGCTCTCAGAGTTTTAACTCTCTAAACAGTGCAAATACTGATCAGCAAATACTGATCATGTTTCTTTCGAAACCTTTCAAATTTTCCGACTCCAGATGTGTTGATAAGTTGTGAAGTGGTCTGAAATTTAAAAAAAACTTTAAGTTCTTTTAAGTTTTGTATATTTACTCTAAGTGCATCAGAAAATGATTTGTTGATTCCATGTGGCTTTTTACACTGAATCAGCTAATTAACAACAATCAAGAGGACAGTTAATTACACTGTTAATAATACTAATACTACATTGACATCAGAAGCTCTGTTACAGCATGAGACACAAACAACGTTGGACTCCACTCATCAAAACATTGCTCTACAGCGCCACTGGTGGTCTAAAACGCCACAAGGTGACCTGTAGTCATTAATGAAACACTCTTGTGAAAGAAGTATGAACATCCTTTAGTAATGTAAAAGTTGAAATAATGCAATGATCAAACACTGTAAGAAAAACGGATGTTAGATTTAAATGCACAGAGGTATAAGCAGCAAAATGTGATTAAATATCATAACCAAAGGGCCTTCTTCTGAAGACAGTGTTGAATTATATGTGATTACAAAGGATTATATTAGAATATTTTGCAATTCCGATGTGGGCTAATCCTACCCCTGCAGCTCACCAACTTTAAGGATAATAGGACAAATTAGACACGCAGTGAAGCTTCATATAAACTTATGTTACAAGGTAGTTCATGGCTAAATCAGCCCTTTATTTGATATTTGACCATTTGCAGTTTGTCTTCTGTTTTGTGTACAGTTTATCCACATGAAGGTCTAGATAGTTTTTACTGCTGGAGTTTAAGATGATCCTTTTAATGAAGCTTAACAATAATCCATATGCCAATATGTTTTAAAGTGTTTACAAGCATTTAAAAATGTAAATCAGTCTATCAGTCTTTCACAGCCACATGTAAAACTGTAGTAAAGCTCTCATGGCAGGTCCAAACTAATATCTTAAAAACCTCAGGCTATATATATATATATATATATATATATATATATATATATATATATATATATATATATATATATATATAAAATGTGTTTAATCTGAACCAGTTTGATGTGGTCTGTCCTCTACACCGTAAGATCAGAGGCGCATACATATTAATAACTCTTATCTGCCATCACTACCTATTTAACCAGGGGGCAAAGAAATACGTCGGCCAGCACGATCAAAATCTCGACCAGTAAGTAGATTCATAAAAATGATAATTTCAGCAAAGACGTCCAGCAAGAGCATCTACTCGTGGTGCATTCTTTTAATTAATGTTTTAAGATCCTACTTGATGTGATCCTCGTTGGAAACAGGAGGCAGACCACACGACTTTGGATATCACATAATTCATTGAACGCTGCTACTCAAACCGTTTCAGTGTCACGCAGATGTTCTGCGTGGGTGGGTCGAATGAGGCAACACGCAGACAAGATGAATGTCGGCGAAATAGAAAAATGCTTTTGTGTGATTTAGTGGTGCGCCTTCACTCACTCAGTCAGATTTTCTTTATGGCGGACATGATGAAAAAATAATCAAAGGCTAGTTTACAGGAATGTTTGCGGGGGCATGAATAATGAATATACTCTTGTTAGCTCGGTATGAAAACGCAGGCTGTTGGTTGAGTATCTTACCCTTCCCTTCACAGCTCTTCTCCCATCGTCCCCACGGGGGAGGAAGCCACTGTGAACTTTTTGAGTCTCTTTTTTTTTTTCAAACACTGCCCTTCAAAAGCCAAAGGTAAGAATTTTTTTGCTAACAAAGGCAATACTGCAGCCCTCCAGGCGCACACTCTGCAGGATCCACCACCTCCTGAGTGGTGCAGGCTTTGGACGGACCACAGAGGAAAAAAGTCACATTGAAGAAATAATACACCTGCCACCAGCCGCAGTCCTGTACATAAAACTCCCATCGATTTTCCTTTTGAAATTTCCCATTTACTTGCTCTCCTCCATCATTTCCTTGGTTTCTTCAATTCTGTCCTCAAGGAAGAGCCTGTGAACCACTTACCTATAGCTTCCCCTTTTCATTTGCGGTTAATATTCTCCTTCTTGTGCGGACAGCGTTTGTTTCTCTTGTTCGCTGCCCCTGCATGTCATTTAGCAATGTCGCTTTTAATATTCCTGGGACCGGACTGTCTGGACTGTTTATTTTTTTTCACACAGAAATGTCTGTCTGGTTTTGTACTGCTCTACGCAATCACAAAACTTTGTTTGCGTCTCGTGCTGTCACTATCGTTGCTGTCTGAAATGGTTTGGTAATGTTATCACAGTCCTCTTTTAGTTATTTAGATTCTTCATCTGGTTTCAAGGTACAGATGTCACATCTCACTAGCTGCTGTTGTGGCTCTCAGAAATAAACAAGGGAGATTTTTAAAACGGTCAAAATGGCAAAAATGGCACCCTGGTCTGTGGCTCAACGCTTCTAAGACTGACGCTGTAGTATCCCCCACTTCTTTAAGCACACTTGTGCATTTGTATAAATGGCCAGAATAGTCTAAGTTTAGGGGTGAGTTGGGGTGGTTGAATTGGTCGCACACTGGACCTTCCCAGTAGATGAATCATAAATGCCTAAAATTATGTTTCTTTAGTGATAGTACTTATGTTACTTACGTTAAGAGAGTGAACAAAGTTATTTTTACCCAAAGTGTGATCTTTTCCTCAACCTAACCAAGCAGTTTTGGTACCTATCCCATGCCCCATATTTTACATGTTGAAATCTTACCAAACCACGACTTTTCCACACTTTGAAGCTTAAAGCCAGCAACCAAGCTCAGCTTTCGTGTCACGGGTACCTTTTCAGGATGGTTGAGGTTGATAACTCACCACAAAAACAAGAGGAATCAGACTAGAAAAGGTAGAGGAACAACGTGGTTGCTGTAGCACTGACCTTTAGTAAATGGACCAAATCATACAAAGAGTCTGGCCCCCATGTGGCTCAAAAATGCGGTGAAATGATGTTCAGTATTCAGCGCAGAAATTAAAAACAGGAGATGCATATATTTTGCTCATACCAGGGTCAAGAGATAAAGAGATTCCTTTGACTCCGCCGTCTGCGGATAGCGAGAATCCTCTGCAGTTTCAGATCAATGCAGTTTTCATCTTTATTGCCAAGCTTTGGATGGAGCTGACCTTAATCACAGCACACAAAGAGGGCGATGAATAAGTGTGTATATACACAACAACAAACCATATCCCAGTAATCAGCAGTGCGCATAATCCCTGTGAGAACAAGAGCTCTTTGAGTCAGCATATACAGAGAGGTGCATTTCCTTTATTCCGTACGCATCGAATCCCTTTTTGTTTAAAGGCTCGGAAAACAGTTTACACAAAAGCAAACAACACGTATGTGCAAAATACAGGAAGTATGTGAAAGTGCTGGCAGATCTGTGTTGATATAAGCAGCAGATGGCAGCTGCGTTCGTCTGTCTGAATCTGAAAAACAAACAGAGAAACAGAATCTGGTGGAGGCTCTATTCGTATCTGCCTCTGTTATCTTTGAAAACTGGCAAAAATGTGTGTGGGGAGCGAGGACTGCCTGCTCAGTTTTACAGAACAAAAGAGGTAACGGACAATAAAATATCAGTCAAAAGGCACGCACAGATTTTCCTGGGAGATTATGTAAAATGATGACCCCCCCCCCCCGTCCACAAAAACTGCCCCGACACTGACAGACTTAAAGTTTGTCCCTCAGTGTTTAATGGTCCAGCGCGACCGTCCTTTTGAAACCTGACACTTAATGCTCCTTTAAATCTTTCCCCTTTACACTCCGTAATTTAAATGGGGAGAATGACACAAACTCACACGCAGACCGGCCGACAGACGGACTGATACTGGACACAACAGTGTCAGCAGGAGTCGGCTCTCAGGTGTTTAATGACCTGGTATGACCTTCCCTATATGAATCAATAAACACCCCTGAAGCATTTTATATGTACCGTGCCATGGCGTTTGGTTTTTAGTGCTCCATCCAGCTCTGTTAAACCGGAGCCTACCATGTTGTGCTTACTTTCTTACTTTGGTTAACCTTGTTTATTCTCTTTCCACACCAGTTTGTCTGGAGGCAGCTTGCTGATTTTTTCCAGTTGGTCAGTGCGGCTCGCTGGCAGACGCCTGTCTTGTGGACAGTGGGCAATTACTCAGACAAAGAGGTTCCTTCAGCCACGTTTCTTCTGCGACTGCCTGGTGATTCGGAGTGTTTTTCAAAACATCTTCCTCAATTTTTCACTTCGGCATGTTTTTCAGCATTTTTGCTTTTATTAGCCACGCTGCGGTACCCAGCAACAGGAAAGACCGCGAGGGACCAGTCGTCAGGTTGGACTCAAAGTTAGGCCATTGCTTTTTAGATGGTCAGTACCTTAGCCCTCTGAGTCACCAAGACACACTGGCTTTTTCCACATTGGATTGATTGTTTGGTGTCATTTAACCTCATAACTCATGTTTCTGTCTGCCAAGGTAAATCCATTATTTTATTTTTTTTTCTCACTGTTCTAACTTATTCACAGCCATGACCCTTAGATTCCCCTCTGGCATGAAATCTACTGTTTATTCAGGGCATCATTACCAAATTCTAACAATGATATTAATCTCTAACCTTGGCAACAGAAACAACAGGCTGAATAATGATAGGAGAGCACATAAGTAAAAAGTTTTAAATACCACAATAAAACTTTCACAGGGTCATAAAGGGACGAAGTACAAACACTTTGGTACTGTACTTAAGCCGATTTTTTTTTCTGGCACCTATACTCTACTTGAGTATTTATTTGATCTGACAACTTTTTTAAAACTTTTACCCTCTACATTTTAATACAAACATCTGTGCCTTCTACACCTTATATTTTCAGAACAGGCTTGTTACTTTAGGTTAAATGCATTTGAGGGGAATTATCAAATTGTCAGTCATTGCACACTGCCTTATTGACATCGCAAGGCTGATTTCAACCTGTAAGTGCATGTCACAGACGTATTGAGACAGAAAAAGTCAGAGTGGGAGACTTGAATGGGAAGAATAGGCAGCGACATGGATGAAACTGAACAGGAGACATTTTTGACCAAGGCAGAGCAGATTTTGAGAAGCGCCCATCACCTTATCTAAGTTGTTGGCTCCGATAAATAATACCTTTAACTTTATACTGTTTCAGAGCCTTTTACTTGAGTCAGGTTGAATACGTACTTCTACTTTTACTAGGTTCTTTTTTGTGCGAAAGTGAAAATTACTTTTAATTAAACATAAATAAACCATATATCAATGGTGGTCATGATAACGTGTTACCAGTTTTTACACAGCAGCAACTTACTGCTACTGAAATAATGATTTTACATCCTTTAACAATTAAGTGTTAGTGACACTGTCGATTCAAGAAAGACGTCATTAAATTCATCACAAATTCCTTCATTGCAGAGAGTCATAGAGGGATTGGAAACTCCAGCTCTACACGGTTGCTGGTTGTTTTTTTTTTGTGTTATGTTTTGTTTTTTAGCAAGCCTCATTTCTTTTAACTTCAGTTCTTGCCAAGTTCTTTATCTGTAGGCTGGGTTGAACACACAAGCCATGGGCTTACAAAAGAATGACTTTTCCCTGTGGTGGTCCAGCGAAGAGATTGTAGCCAGGATCATGACCACATCCATCACGATTAATGGAAGGAATGAGCCAAAAAAACCCGTGGTTACAATTTCTATGTAATTGTGCCTTATCACCACAGAAAAGACTTTGTGTGTTTAAGTCTCTCTTTTGGTCTTTTCTTTTTTTTTTCTTTTTACCCCTGCAGGGATGAAATAAACCAGTTTGTTAGAAAACAAAACATGTAAAGGAAAACCCAGCGCTTTGGCAGTGCAGCTTGGGCTGCCATTAAAAGGCAGCAAGTCAGAAAGATAAGTCAGAGGATAACGAGTGAAGGGTCTCTCAATATCAGACCTGTCATCTATGATGTGTTTGACTTTCCGTGGAAGATGCAAGGGGATCTTTATCTTGATGTCACCTGACCTTCAGTGAAAGGAGGCTCTTTCTGTTGAGATAGTATCTCCTGCGAACAAAGAGCCTGAGCGACAGTAAAATTGGCCTCCACTGAAAGTGATGGGCTGTTGCTGTCATAACAGAACATCCAGAGGAGATTCCCCCTCATCACTGACATCACCGCATCTTGGCTGATGAAGCTCAGATGGTTTAGCGGGGGAAGATGATATCCTAGGCGGCCAGCGGTTACATGTCTGAACTGACTGCAGTAACACCATATTTTTTTGGCAAATGGGAATATTCTCCCGTCGGTGGAGACATAAATCTTCATTCTTGCACACCAGCACTGCCTGGTGATGAGGTCAGCCCATCCCCATTGTAAAAGTGACCATTACATGACAGTGAAAGCATCTTATTTCAACACATGTTTACCTTAGCAGCGACCTTTGTGGCCATATTCGCTATTACTGTAGCAAAGGAGGAAGTCGGGTGATTATGAGTGTAAAGACTAATAAAGGCCACATATGGAGGATGACAGGGCTGATGGCAGGGTGAAACAAACACTGTTGGTGTCCAAAAGTGAATGGCGAGTTATTTAAAACTTACTAATGTAAAACAAAAACATATTATTGTTCAGTATATAATAGAAATGGATCATCAGTTGACCTTCCTTTTCCTGGGTGACTGCTTGTGTAGTGAACGAGCGAGGCGAGGTTTGTAGTGAACCAGTGTGAACCTTAATGGTGTCATTATTCTATATCCATAGCATACTTCATATATACTTTAAAGCAGAAAGTTACATATTCTACATAACATTAACATATATAGTGTGTAAGTGAGTTCAGCAAGTAATATACTTATTTTAACACAAACCACAATCATATCTTAAGATTATTTAAGTAATTTAAGTGACTAAACCTTAACTTGTGCACCTATGAGACGAAGAGCCATTATGCCTGTGGCTGGTCTATGAACATGACTACCCAGCCTGAATCCATCGAGGCCTGTCAGGATCCAATGGGACCCGATGAGCAGACCTGTTTGGACAAAAATTTGGAAGTGATGTTGTTAGACAGTTGGTTCAGACCTTCAGACATATTGTGGTGTAGAATCAGCCAAAAAGCTTCTTTTTTGTTCGTTTTTTTTTTTTTTTTTTTAACTTTGGACTCAAACTGACTAACTGAGCTCTGTCAGATGGCAGAGCTTGTGTAACAAATGTAATAACAGTTGCGTCATACAGTAAGTATTATACTTAGTCGGATGTCCAACCCTGTAATGAGTTACTTTTTCGTCCTATGCTCACTGGAGACTGTGTGTCGCTGTAATGCTGAATGGCGTCATCTTGATTGAGTATTCATCTAAATACGTGACAATATCTGTGCAAAGAGATGGAGAAATGAGTCACAAATCCTTTACAGTGTCATAGTAGGATGACACCCATGATTACTGTGTGCGTTACTCCTGGATCTGGAACTAGAGAGGAACATCACCACTGAATCCTCTCGCAGTTTCACAGATGAGGTTACCTGGAGTGGAGAAGAGAGGAGAGGGAAAACACTGGAAATGGAAGTGGCCAAGAGGGCTGATTCTTCTGTGCAGCGGTGTGTCGAGCCCCCGACGAAATGATTTGCCCGACGGTGAGACCGATCCCCTGAGGTTAACATGGCGACTCTGCCCACACTCAATATGGCTTCTATCACTGACTGCAAGGTGTGAGAGGGTTTCCAAGAAAGGAAATTACACCCAAGGTAGGTGAGATGTGACACCCAGTGTCCTTTGGAGGCGCTTTATTCTGTTAAGAGAGTATCATCTGTGGTGTTATAAAAACAGCCTGTCTTCAACATAAAAAAAAAAAAACTACCCTAACCAACAGGTCACATGTAAGAGCAGCTTATTATTACA
The DNA here is from genome assembly GCF_904848185.1 of Acanthopagrus latus. Taxonomy (NCBI): domain Eukaryota; kingdom Metazoa; phylum Chordata; class Actinopteri; order Spariformes; family Sparidae; genus Acanthopagrus; species Acanthopagrus latus. The sequence goes on along the minus strand of NC_051041.1, from coordinate 10,291,509 downwards.
TATATTTACATTTCTTTAGCCTTAGTGGTTATTATAAAGGAGGAAGTCAGGTGAAGAGAAAGCGTAAATCAACAGCGAGTGAAACAAAGTCAGTAATGTAATAACGTAGGCTACGTCAATAATGTAGTTATTTCAGGCCAAACCACAATGTCTTTCTCAACCTTACCAAGAAGTTCTCTCGCCAAAACCCAACCGAACTGCGAGGCTTTGAGAATAAAGGTTATTGAAAATTACCTCAAATAAAACGCGACTCTTTTTCCAGCATGCAGTTAGTACAGCGAGCCATTTCTTTCATACACTTCCAGGAAACTTCCAGCTCCTTTCTGGCCAACCTCTGCCGATCACGCTGCTTAATCTGGTTAGAATGCAGCGACTCACTTCAGTTTAGTGGCCTGCCGAGGGGAAGTTAGACAGACACCAGTGGGAAATCAAAATGGCACGAGTTAAGCAGAAACAAGTTGGAAGTTTGTGGAACCGGCGAGCCAAATCACCAGCTATTTATCAGCTGCTTATTGGTAGATGAAAATAAATAACATTGTGGGTAGTTTTCAATAAACCTTGAGGTAATAACTGCGGAAATTTGGGGAAAAATTTCAAGTATGTTACTTGGTCATTACCACCTATTTACCATGAAACTGGCGGACATTTTTCCTCCTCTCTGTTCTCAGTAATCTGATCACAGCAGTGTATTTTCACACAGCATTTGATGACTTTGATTGTCAGCTAAGCATTTCATCAAGATCTTTTATATGCAGCTATCCAACAGCGCACAGACAAGTAAACACGTTTATTGTTGCCTCGGCAACAACAGTGTGGCTCCCATTATGTGCTCCAGTGGACGAGGTGTGTTATCTGCCTTCTCCTTTTTTTGAATCACGCCCGGAACACAACAAGTCATGTCAAAAAATAATTGTGAGCTGACTCATGTGTTCCGCTAAGTGGTCGATTACAATAAAGGGAGGAGTGGCCCATTACAACTGATACTCCACCCGATATCCACCTCTTTGAATATCAAATATTTAACCCCAACGGTTAAAGGTGGCTGCAAAAAGTTGCTCCTTTGTGGAGAGTGGCAGCCGGTGTTGGTTCGTTGTTGATCCAGTTTTACACAAATAACAAGTATTACGTTTGTAAGGGAGCACGCGTTTATATCCTGCCGTCCATCTGTTTGCACAGAGTTTACCAAACACTCAATCTTTTGGAAATCACAGAATTTATGGAAGAACCTCTTCAAGCCCATGGATACGATTGGCGAGGTCATGTTTCACTTTGTCCTCGTCTGGGTGGGAGATCTGTGGTTTTCAGGATGAGCGTAACACGCTGAGGGAATAGTCTTCGCACCATATGGAACATCTTGCAAAACGACCTCGGTCACTAGGAGCACGCAGAGCTCTCGCACAGTCGCAACGACTCTCACAAGATGGTTCTCCATGCTGTTACAAATCCAACATGATCCCAGACGCCGCAGCTGACATTTGATTTAAAGCATCTTCCACATGGGAAAATATAAATCTAGCTAGGGTTGAGAAGAAAGATACCTCTGCTTCTTTTTGTTTTATTGATCAAACTGATCGATACAGGTTTTCTCGCCATTGCTGCGAATGCGTGTGCACTGACCTGCAGTTCATCCATTAATTCCAGCTTCCGGTGTTTGTTTATGTTTCAGATTTCATGACAGGGATGCAGATTTGTCGGTATATTTAGCAGCAACTGCCGAGTGCCTATCAGGGAAATCAAACATATACTTGCATGCTGTATAGTTCACATGTGTCGCCACCACAAACTGAACTCTACATTGCATGATCATTGAGTTAGTATCACTTTAATTGCAGCGCTGTTGCTGGAGACCGGTTTGATGAGGAGTTCCCAGAGGAGAAGTGAGTCATCCCGATTGTATCAAACAGGGGGAATACTGTTCATTCTTATATAATTAGAGTCTGTTGCCAGCTCATGGATGTACATAACAGTGAATTTGAAGGCGTAACAAGTCTACAGTCTGATTTTCTTCAATTCAAAAGCAGCAGGAGCAGGTTATGTGTGACGCTGTGGACAGAAGGGCACACCCAAAAACCTCACTGTGTGCTGGAAGGCCATGCAGTTCTGACTGTGTGTCCGCCAACTCCTGAAGAAAATCATTATTATGTTAAATTTGATTATATCATTATATTGTCATTACACTATTCTTCCAAAAAAGTTTGAATATGTAACTTTTGTATTATATTAAACATATTCTGCATGACAGTCTCACTAAAAAAGCAGTTTAAATAAGTTTTATTGTAATGAACGATGAGTGATTTTTTTCCCCTTGGAGACAGGGCGCAGTGACGGATAACAAAACAAATACGACTGAACGGTTGAGCTGAACTTTGTGTCGTCGTATCTGTAGTTTGGTCGCTTATGTGACTTTTACTGAAGAACATCAGAAGACAGGAGCCATCAAGAAACGTGGACTTATAATGTGGCACAACGAAAAAATAATTCTAATTCAGACCCAGCCGTGACTCAGTGCACCACAGAAACCCACAAAGGGGTATTATATCCAACGGCATCCATCATTTTTACTAAATATTCTTATTATTTTGTGGTCAGAACATGACGTCAAGTGGTCATTTTCCTTGTTACTGTATAAAGACGTCAGCATGTGATGGCAGATAAATAAAAATAATGTATTTTGAAAGATGAAATTGCTTTGTTGGCTGCAGGACAGCCAATTAAAGATGACACTGGCCTGTTTTCCAGTGTCAAAATAAAAGACTAATTAAAAAGTTGCATTTTGTATGTGACGTTAACGAGTGTTAGTTGGGATTTTTGATGTTTAGATTCATGTAAAAGCGAAATAACGCCAAAAGCACTCACAAATGTAAGTACTGCGAATGTAATGTTGTTACAGTAGCACACAGGAGTCATGGCGTATTTGTTTACAACATGCAAAACATCTTTCTTGCCTTACTTTGGAGATGTGTGTGTTACCGTGTTGGTGTGTGTGCGAGAGGGAGAAACAGCACCACGGCCGCAAAACTGGAGTGAACGAGAAACACATTTTCTGATGTATCCCCGTCCCTCTCCCTCTCTCTCCCACACATGCTCACAAACATCTGCACACTAAAACATTATTACTGTTCATGTTTTGCGAGTAAACAAACAAAATCGCTCCCCAACGGGATGTGTCCGAGCGTTACGCTACATGATCCGATCTGATCTTAGGAGTAGATTAAAAGGAAAACAACAATTGAAGATGTTTTCTTTGTCAATCCCCCCCCCCCCCCCCCCCCACACACACACACACAAGACCTAAATGCATCCATCTCAATGACTAAAAGGGATATTCTTATTGCAAATAATGCGCCCAACCACAAATCCATATTCGTGTTTTGTTGCGCCGTGTGGCCTTGCTGAATGTACAGCAGTTGCACTGTTTGCGCAAAATCAAATTAAGGAGATTTATGTTGTCCAAATTTGACCAAGAATGTATGAATACTTGCCCTTTAGCGGCGCAGACCACAGCTTTCGGCTGCTCTCTGACCACAAAACCTATGGGAGCAACTCGGGTAGAAAGTCAGCGACCGGGGGCGATGTTGTTCAGTTATTTTTTTAAAAAAAAACTGTTTTTGCTTGTTTTAGGAAGTGTAAAACAAAACTTTGCACAAGTTTTAATGAGTTGGATGCAACTTAAAAAAAACAGCATCTTGATTTTTTGGGGTAAAAAATACTGCCTTTTCTTGCATTTCGAGTCAACGGACACGACAAACTTAAACATTTATTATATTTTTTTGCAACGTTCCAATGTTCACATTATGCAGATCAGATGAAGGTAATATTTTAAATCGAGTGGAAATGCATTATTACAATTCGAGCCAGTGTGCGTACTGTAGCCCTTGGAAATACATTACTGGGACAGAGTGAGTATTTATACACACATTATGTCTCTGGTGGCCATTTGTCTAAAGGCGCTGAGAGGTTTCAGTTTCAGACTCATCCGTCACAAATGCACAGATCAAATAAAAACCCGTTCCACAAAGCGTCGTATCTGAATATCTGCTGCTCACCTGCAGTAGAATCAAGACTTTGTTTAATTACATCGCTGGAATTCTTCTTTCATTTCCATTTCCCTCCCGCCCAGGACAATTTCTATGAAAATTAATTTACAGTGTGACGCAGCTTCAAGGTTTTTTTTTTGAAAACAAATTTTTTTCAAGACAGAGGGGGGAGCAAACGCGAGAGGGAGAGAATGGTGGCGATGCCGTCGAGTGGGAAGCATAACTTGTGAAAAGTAAATCTGGTTTCAGTTTACATGCTGACCGGCTGCCGATCTGTTCATGTGTCAGTGCAACATTTATAGATTTTACATACACACTTCTGCTCTCAAATCAACACCCCGTCGTTCTCTCCGTCGTCTTCCCTCCCGCGGTCTGCGTTTGCCCTCCCGTCCTCTGTCTTTTTGCACATGGTGTCGTTCGGCTCGCAGACACACACTCCTCAGTGACACCCACACACACACATACACACAGCGTGAGAGAGCGAGAGAGAGTGTCTGGACTTAGATGAGATTTAAAAATGTTGTTTTGAAACTTTGAGGCTTTAAGTAAAAAGTCCAGATATAAATCTTTCCGGGTCCCACAGTGACACATGGCATTAAGCAATGAGAGACAAAGAGAGTTCTGGTTTGGAAACACAGTTTATAAAATATTGACCTTTGTGTCCCTTAAAGCTTATTCATTTGAACAGAGATGAGAACTACAGACTGAAGGGTACAGTTTAGTTCCTTTCAGGCAGTTTATGCTCATCTGTGTAACAATATAGGATGAATGTACTGATGTACTGCCCCAAAGAGAATCTAACACTGACTTCTTAATCGGAGCATTGCTTTTTAAAACAAAGCTTGTTCATTTTACAGAAAAGGTTTTTTATCTTTGAGAATTAGGCCTTAATGCGAGGTGGAAATAAGTTTCAAACAAGGTTTAATGTGAGTTTGTACTTATTGATGTAGGAAAATGACAAAGGAGAGGGAGACAAAGAAGAAGAGGAAGAAGAAATAGGAAATTAAGTAAGAAGAAGAAGAAGACAATGAAGAAGAAGCCAAAAAAGAAGGAGAGGAAGACAATGATGAAGAAGAAGAAGAAGAAAAGAGAAAAGAAGAGGAAAAAAGAAAAAGAAGAAGAAGAAGATTGGGGAAAAGAAGAAGAAAAAAGAAAAAGAAGAAGAAGTTTTCCTTGTTGGTGTATTCCTGGTTATCCACAAGTTTCCCATTCCCAGAATAATTCCCACATTCCGTCACAGATTGTCTATGTTATCTCTACTTCTAGATTTATTAGTGTTTGGCAAACAAGTGATTTTGTGTGCAGTTTGCAACCTCGATCTGTCTTCTCTGTTTATCACAGCCATGTATAACAGCGTACACCGCCATCGTCTGAAGAAACGACACAATGTTATAGCTCCAAACCATTTCGTGGAAACATGCCCAGATTCACTTTTTTTTTTTTTCTTTACTGCAACATTTTAAAAAGTTCGCTTCCAACGCCGCAGTCAGTGGCTTCATGTACGTACATGGAGATTCAACTTTAACGCTGTTGCTCAAGTAACCTGGCTCCTGGTGGTCACATGTAAACACATCATCGCCGTGTTGGAATGTTCAAGCGGCTCCTCACAGTGCAGCGACTGTGTTTATGCAGAAGTTTTTTGTTTTTTTTTAATGCGGCAAAGCTCCACCTGCGCAAAACTGCACCGTCGCAAAATTTATACAAAGAATTATCCTTTTAAACATGGGCGCTCGTGTTACCTGCCTTTGGACACACACGGGTAACATAACTCTGTATGAATAATCCGGTTAAGTTCGCCGTTAGATTAGCGGAAAACCAGTGAGGATGTCTGACTGTCAGTTTGAATCAGGGCGCTCCTTCCACATCTGTTTGTTTTGTTTTTTCTTTGTGTTTTGTTTTCTCTGTTAAAAAATGAGACCAGAGTTGTGATGAATGTACTGTATATATGTAATATGTACCTCCACTTGATGTCAACAGAAACCACGCTGCTGATAAGCACCAACTTTTACCGCCACCACTGGGATCACCGCTATTTTTCCACCGCATTAGGAAGGAACCTCCCGCTCAGTCGTGGAGGGGAGCTGGCAGACTGTTTACTCTGAGAGCGGGACACCGCAGCTGCGACTGGAATATTCTGTTTACAGGTTTATTCATGGTGACAGACAGGCTCAATGGTGGGGTATTAAAGGTGCATGAAAAAGCAGCTTACGCCAAACGAAGGGAGTTTTTTTTTTTTTTTCTTTTTTCCGAAACTCACTCAGTCCAACTTTTAGCTCCAGAAAGGGTAACCATCACATGGAAGTCATGGTTACAGCGAACGGTAACACATAAACTATCCAATTTTTATTTCATTTGGCCTGTCTGCAGCTGTGCGAGTGCGCTGAACTTTCCGAAACTCTCACACCCCCGCGGTGTGGCACAAACTCCCATGATGACAGGCGACGTAAGCAATGATAATTCAACACGACAGGGGCTGATGATACATTACGTACAAATGGCACTGATAACACGTGTTCACTGTAATAGTTTGATGCATTACATCCATAATGATGCTGACACCTAGTCAGGTACATAGTTGTGGTTTTAGGCTGTTAACACTGACACATATCTGACACAGTTGATGGCCATAATTAAAAGACTAAAAGACAAACAATAGTGAGAAAGTAGATTCAAGTCGGTCTGATAAAGTTGCTCCTAGAGAGGCGTGGGAAAATAGCTGGTTTCTCTGTATTATATTACTTAATTTATGTCAGTAAACAAAATGCTACAATCATTAGCATGTTACCTTAGCTCAAAGACAGGAAACATTTAGCGTGGCTCAGTCTGAATATGGCTGAATGAGCTTTTCAGCACCTCTAACCTGTGGTGGAACAGGTATTTAGATCCTTTACTTCAGTAAGAAATCCTGCATCCAAAACCTCACTCGAGTTAAAGTATGTAAATATCATCTGCGGGATGTACATACAGTATTAAAAGGATCTGTCAGTGTTTTATGACCATATATGATCTCCTGAGATTAATAATGTCAGTGTTTTTTCATTTAGTGACATCCTGTTTTATTTTGTAGATTACATTCCCCGATGTGTCATGTTTAGCGCTCCACTTCTTGCCTTTGTCTTTTTCCTGCCTTTATTTCTTTTCACCATATATTTTGTCCATGTGTGTTCCTTCTCTTGTCAGTTTGTCTGTGCGGGTCGCGGTGCCAGTTTGTTTGTTTCTGTCTTGTGTTTCCGGACACGTTTTACATCCATCTGTCCACCTTTTTTCTGAAAGACTCAACAGATATGACCGCCAAGTTAATGTGTATGTTGTATTTACTCCTGAAGATGTTAAAGGTTGAACTCATTTTAACTACTTTATCTACTGTTGAGCAGTTTAATCCACAGGTGTGCATATTTGATAAGATCATCATATATCGGTAACCTGGCAATCCTTTGAGAAACATATCCCTGATTTCAGCTTTGAGACAATACTTTTTCCAGCTGGATAACTTTTTAAACCATATACTTCAGTTTATCAGAGAAAAATTTGATTGGAACAATTGTAATCTGAAAAGTAAAGTAAGTAATTGAAGCTGTCAGACAGTGGTAGTTGAATAAAGAGTACAACAAGTTGCGTATGAAGCTGCAGTAAGTTGAATGAAATGGAATGGAGAGTACATTAACTTGAAATTGTACTTATGTGCGCACATGAGTAAATACACTTCTTTACATTCCATCACCGCCTCCTCCCGACTGCTAGCATTATGTCTAATGCACAGTTGCGGGACTGCAATTTGTTTTCCAATCTAACTCTCTGCCAGAGAGTGAATGAACGTATTTCCCACAAATACAATCATTTGGTGGAGCGTTTTTGCCCGAAGCGGCTTAGTTTTCGCAGCCACTGACTGGAGTCAGCGCCGTGATTAGTGGTCTCATGCAGTTCATGTGTTAATGACATCAATACAGTCATTATCATCACACTTCCACAGTGTTCTTCTGTTCGGTCCGACGCTGTGGTCACGGTTTACGCAAACACACAAACACATGAGCATCAGAATTTTCTTTTTCGATGACGGTCATGACTACAGCACTCTGTGTGTGTGTGTGTGTGTGTGTGTGTCCTGCGCTCAGTCTCCGGTTGAGTCAGACAATAGGACAGTTATACTGGTGAAACCACCGGCTCGGCCCCGGCCTGCTCCTCACATTTTCCATCTCACCATGTACGCTCGCTTTGCCTCTTTTTTTCCCCTCGTCTTCTCTTTCTGCTCAGGGGAGATGAGGAGTGAGGGAGCATTCATTTATACAGGAGTGAGCCGACTCTATTTCTCTTTTCATTCCTTTCTTTCTTTCATTCTTTTTCTGTCCAAAGCCTTCAAAATCCGCGATCCCTTACCAGTTTGTTTGATATTCTGTTTGTGTCAGACTTTAAAAATGAAAAAGTCTTACCTCTCAGTTGGCTCTTTTTCTGTCTTTCTTTCTTTCTTGATCTTGTGTCTTTCTTTCTTGATTTCTGTCTTTTCTATCTGGAGAATTTGCAAAGTTGAAAACCTTCTCTGTGTGCCGTGCTAGAAAACGGCGATGTGTGGGGGAACGTGCAGACTAGAAAAAGATTGACAACGCTGAAGCTCCCCACATTGGTACCAGCAACATGCTGTTTTCATTTTTCTGAAATTTAGTTGGTGATTTGTTCTTAAAAAGGGGCCCAAAAAAAAAAAAAAAAATCAACATTCAAAACCCAGACCCGGACGAGCCATCCTGGATTTATAAAACTCAATACACTCTTTGTAATTGGCCCTCAGAAATTATTTTTATGATGCGGTGTTCCAGATGTGTTTATTGTTCTGGCTAAATATTGGATGTGCTTAAGTTAGAGTCTATTGTGTAACTAATCATTCATGGCTCGTTTGATCACATTTTATCTGCCCCGCGGCCTCATTTATAAAAGCGTTTCACAAACAAGTTTAATCAAACCAGCATGCTTACAGTATGTCAAAGTAATTCCCTTTTTAACTCTGAAGTTGACGTGGAAAAAGTCCCAAAGCGCGTGCACTCACCCAGTTCATCATTTGCAATTGAAAGAAGCTGAATGTGTATGTAGGGGGGAACCTAAAACGCCTCCGCTCGGCTGGTAGCTTTGTTATGGAGAGGAAGTAAAATGATCACGCTGACTGAAAGCTGCGCTCTGACAGTCAAAATCTGTCAAGTTGGATTACGGGCAAGTTACTCCGAAAAGTAAGCTTGTTGAAATTTCTGTAGAATAATGGTTCTAATTTTTTGGTCATTTCCGTGATGATATTTGGTGTCAGACGGGACGAGGAGTTAACCTCAACATCTTAACATCAGGTTTCTCCTGGGTTTGTTCTCCTTGCATGCAGTGTTTTGTGTGTAAATGGAAGGAAAACAGAGGAGAATAAGAAGGTAGAGATGAGGAAAACCAAGCAGAGAGGAAGGGGAAGAACAACAACAACAATAAAACAATAAGAGGAAAAGGAAATAAAAGGAAGATAAGATTAAAAAAAAGGTAGAAGAGGAAGAAAAGGAAGAGGAAGAAGAAGAAGACAAGGAGGAAGAGGAAGAAAAAGAAAAGGTAGAAGAAGAACAACAACACTAACAAAAAGAAAAAAATGAGGATGATAAAGAACAGGAATGAGTATTAAGACGATAAAGATGAAAAAGAAAGGAAGAAGAGGAAGAAACAGTAAAAGAAGAAGACAAGGAAGAAGAAGACTTTGACTTAATAATTTCATTTTTTCAGTTAGTTATTCTCAGATCAAAACTGCATCAGCAGCAATAAACAACCAAGATAGAAAAGAAAGGAAGAAGAAGTAGAAGAAGAAACTGTAGAAGAACAAGAAGAAAAGGAAGAAGAAGAACATCCACAATAACAAAAAGAAAACAAGGAGTATGATGAAGAACAGGAAGAAGTATAAAAAGGAAAGGAAGAAGACCAAAAGGTAGAAGAAAAAAAGGTGAAGATGATGACAAAGAAGAGGAAAAGGATGTAGAAGAAGAGGAAGAAGAGGAAGAAGAAGAAGAAGAAGACGATGCAGCCGAATGTTGGACTCCCCTGCTCTTGTGAACTGTCATTTCTTGGGGTGCAGACTTCACTGAACTTCACTGATTCAAGTACCCACAATTCCTTGCAATATGGACACAATGTAGTTTTTACAGTTGCCAACAAACACCCCCCCCCCCCAAAAAAAATCATGGTACATGTAGTAGTGTATATGTAAGTATATGCTGGAAATTACAATGCATTTCATTAAAGATGAAAAACACGAGGAAAACTCATTTCCAAAGTCTAGTTTTGTCCTAAGAAACTGAACATGAATGCGCCATTTTTAACACTGTAGGCTGAAAGTGATCTGCACATTTGAAGCCCTGTGTCAGGAGTCTTGATGTGTCAGTGTCTCCTCTCCCTCAGCTCTCCTCTTCGCGACTCGAGTGGATTTTCAAAAGGTGAAATCAATGAGGAGAGAGGGAGAGAGAGAGAGCTCTTTAACCTCCGTCCACCACCGGGGTCGAGAAGGAGCAGCAGGTCTGTGACTGATGCCCGGCAGCGCTTTGGTTACCGCTGCCCGAATAAACAACACGGGTTTTCCAGGAAGCCGAGGGAGCTAAATCGCAGGGAGGATTAATAAATCCAGACCTCCGCGAGAATCAAACCTTTTATACACACAGAGCATCGGGCTGAATCAAGCGTGCTCCAAACAAAGTTGATGAGGGGAACAATGGCATTATTCATAATTGATCACACACGTGGACCTCTCGCTACGAGCGAGGGTCCCAAAACTAACCCCCCTCCTCGCGCGCCCTCGCAAGATTTGCAGACTTATCCAAAACACGGGCTGATGCAGTCCCGCGCGCTATGGAAAATGTATACGCGGAACAAATTTGATTCATAAATGGGCAGGTTTCAATTTGAATCTTCGCCCACTCTCGTATGGCTGGCTGCTAAAATAGAGCTCAGCCTGTGGAACTGGAGGGAGAGGGCGGGAAAGAGAGAGAGAGAGAGAGAGAGAGAGGGAGAGAGGGAGAGAGAGAGAGAGAGAGAGGGAGAGAGAGAGAGGGAGAGAGAGAGAGAGAGAGAGAGAGAGGGAGAGAGGGAGAGAGAGAGAGAGAGAGAGAGAGAGAGAATCACCATTCAAGGTGATTTGAACGATAGTTTCTGTGCGGAGCTACAAGGCTGGTTGAGTGAATATGAGCAACCAGCCAGCGAAGCCAATTTTATCCATGGCTACGTTTTTCTCTTATACTATGTACCTGAGTGCACACACACACCTACACACACAAACACACACTCACACACAACTCCAAAAATCTACATATGTACGAACAGACAACCAAAGGTACACGCACAGAGACATGCACGCGTTTCCTTAGTTTTAAAGGATTTCCATAATCTTTTTATCCTTGCGATGACCACCGGGGCAAGAATGAACGCAAACAGTTCAAACACAGACACACACACACACACACACACACACACACACACACACACATTCATCACAGTGACTCTAATGGCAGACAAGGAACACGGTGAAAATGACAACATGCCCTTAAGTAAGTGGACGTTCAAAATAGAGCATGTCAACGGTCGAATCTTCTTCTGGCTGATCGTCACGTGCTGCCACCAACAGCCTCCAACTCTGTAAGGAAGGATTTCGAAAAGAAAAATGGTGGAGCCTGGCTGCTGGGATTCACTCGCGTTAGGCTACGAGAGGATCAGTGATCCCGACTGGTGTTCCAATTCATCCTGAAGGTTTTGAATGGGGGTTTGTTTACAGACAGTGGCAGTTAGTATGGGAGGGAATCACAGAGTTACCCACTCTACGAATCTGTCACGATATCCTGTCAAAGACAACGATTGTTCTGAGGTACAGGAGTGACTGATCCTAAGTCCCGCCCTCCTTAGCTACCCCTGCTGGGTTGGACAGTCTTGGAAATTAGAAACACAAGACTACTAGTCTCTAATCTCAATCTCTAATCTCAAAGTTTCTGTCTAGTGGCCTTGTCAGAGGATGGAGGAAACAAAGGAGTCTTGTCATTTATATATACAGGAGATGGCAGGTGGCTGGCTAAAAAGCTCACTTCCAATCATAGATGAGGTCACAGGCTTTGTGATGGATGTTCTTCCGTAAAGGCAGAGTAAGGGTCTCTCGCACAACTTCACATACTTAAGAGGAGCATGGAAAAGGGAAAGAGTCCGTCAGTCCGGCACATTTTTAGCTGGTGGTCTTCATCTTCTCACACTCTCAGTCCTACAGGGGTTTTTCAAGCGTCTGCATCTGACTTTCTCTCGTAACACAGAACCGCAACCGCTTCTGGCAAGATAAACAAACAAAAGAAAAAAAAACGTCGAGTTCGGGTCACAGATAAACTGCCTTTGCCAAAAGAACAGGAGCGGCCCTGTGCGCTTTTCCTCCTTTCGCTCAGGGCGGGGTTCGACAGACAGGAAACAGTCCCCTCTGCTTTTAGCTGGGGCCCTGCGCAGGGTGTGTGTCTGCGCGTCAGGGTGCGGTGTGCCCACTCAAAAGCGTCAATAAGTGAAGAAAATGCTCATTCCCACTCCAGCCCCAGAACAAAGCTCAGACGTCGGCCCGTTTCCAAGTTTGAGTCATATCTTCGTTTGTCCATTCATAACTATATTTACTGCGAGTGAACAGCAGTGGCAGTGACGGTAGAGTACAAGACACCGTCGAGTAGTGCTCAAATATTTCTTCTTCTGCAATCTAACAGACGGCAGTATGAAATCCTATATGACATCACACAGACAAAATGACAGACATTATTCAGACTACTATTCCTCCGTCTTTGTGTGTGTATGTGTGTGTGTGTGTGTGCCCGTGCATATGTGTGTGTCCAGACGGACGTCAGAGTGGTCAGTTCATCTCGGCCGTCTTGCCAAGGGCTGGACCGTTGTGGTTTTGTTTGAGCTAAACGCCAAAATACTGAGCGTGTGCGTGTGTGTGTATGTGCGCGTAGAGTCGGGTTGTCCTGAGGCTAAAATGAGCACCGACCACAACGGACAAACAGATCGACTGATAGACACAAAAGAAGAATAAAAATCGAGAGAGCGACCGCAGGAGACAGACGGGGCCTCCCTGTGAAGTCTAGTTTCCGAACACAACGGCTCCCTCACACACAGGAACGCCACGACACGGAGGCCGACGCACCTCCGCCGGTCCCTTCACGGACACGGACTGGATCTCCACCTTGTCATCCGGCTGTAGTCTGCTGCTGCTTCAGGGGCTCCCCAGGTGTTAGCAGATTAATTTTTGGGATTCTTTTGTAAAGTGGACGTCAATGTGACGCCCCCTCTCAACCAATATGTTGCAGCTGAGAAAAATCAGAGTAGTAGAACTGATATTTATGGCTGTGCGATTTAACACACGAGTTACAGAATGATTCATGTATTCATATTCGATTGAATGCATCAGACGTTTCACACCGAAGTTTGCCTGGGCGTTTGTCACGTCGCTCTGAAAGCCTCACGTTTAGTCTCACAATTAACCGCTAAAAAAGCAATTAAATGCTGCTTCCTGTGCAGCACAATTTGTTAATTAACGCTGGATAAACAGATGACATTAAGTGAATTTTGTATGTCGGGGAGTTTCCTTCATTCTGATGCATTCTTACATTGGTTACCACATTGTTATGTATTTGTGGTAGCAAAGTTTGACATTCTTTCAAACTGAGAAAGTATTATTTGTTTTTTATTTAATACAGGCAAAAATTCACGTATCACACATGATAATACGATGAAATAACTACATGACAAAAAAATAACACTGTTTAACAAATACGAAAAAGGTACACTTGGACAGAAAATGATAAGTAAATAAGAGAGACAGTAAATTTAGAAGGATCCTGTCAGTAAATCATAAAATAATACTGGCAATACAACTTTATTTAAAAAACAGAGGTATACCCATGATTTTCATATAGTGTCACCCATCCAAATAATGTTTGTATATGAACAACACACTATCTTTTTTACCAATGCAACTTAACAATAAAAAAAATGCTTACTATGTGGTTAATAAAGAATTTCATTGTTTGTTATGCATGAAATAACTATTAATCAAAGTTGAATCAACTTCTTATAAAATCTTACCAAATTATTGTATTTAATATCTCAGGACAATAATCCAAAATCCCAAACGTGATGCTTAACGGTGTAAGTTGATGTCCAAGCCAGTTTTGGCTATTGGCCCCACAAACATCTAACAAAAGGTCAATGGAGAGAGACACGCAACTGTTCATTCAAAATCTACACAATGGTGATTGTTCGATGTTAGACATGTTGGCACTCGGATCGATACTTTTATCTATAGCATCACTGATTAGCAAAGAGTCATCCCAGGAAGCAGCAGCAGCAGCCAGAAGAAACTGAGGTTAACCTGTAATTGGGGCCATGTGCTCTCCCTTGTTAAGGGAAATGAAAGCCATGTCCATTATCATCATTTGTGCAGTGTACGACTGAGATGATTTGGCTTTTCATGCCTCAGGAGCAGCTAGTGACTGTCATAGCTTGCGGGTTCAGAGCTTCCCAGCCACAGGACCCGAATCCACAGAGGCCTCTGCGCTGCTAAAGACATTATCGCTTAGAATAACCCTGTTCCGAGTGTGACGGGGCTGTGCATGCATGCGGAGTTGTTTTGTCCAGCAGTTAAAGATCTGAACATGCAATCGGCTCCTCTGCGGTGAAGTTTCTTTCTCTTTCTTTTAAACTTTTTCTTGTTGTTTTCATGCGTGGCCATCAACCCCGGCCTCCACCCCTTCTTCCCTCCCTCTGTCTCATTCTTTTTCGACTTCTTGTCTTCATAAAACTGTTTTTAAACTTTGTATATCTTTTTTTCTCTTTTTTTTCTCTTGTTTGATGAGGTTTCGCCCCGCTGTTGTGTGTTTTTTTTCTCTCTTTCCTCCCCGATTCCTTCCCTGTCTGTCGACAATGAACCTTGGTGACCCTGAAGACCTGCCCTCTTTTATGAGGATACCACTCCATTTAAGCATTAGAAGAGCTTCTGTGTCCAGCAAAAAAAAAAAAAAAAAAAATGTTTTTCCCAATGGGCCATCACGGTTCAACTGTTCAAGTTCTTCTGTACAACCCTTAACATTTTGAATGTCAGAAGAAGTAATGGTTCAATACACTTAGTTTAGAGAAAAGTATGTTTAGAAATAGGTATTGCCAATTTAATGCTCTGGAAAATATTGAAAAAATATTTAATACTGAAATAAATAAATAAATGATACTTGCTTGGCTGTCAGCGTTGTCAACAAAAGGCCATCCACTCTAGACTTAGATGAGATTTACCTGCCAGATCAGTTCTGTGCACATGGGGTAAACTTATTTGCAGTCTGACATAATTTAAAGGTGCAATATGTAAAAATTCTAGATCACACCATTCAAAATCGTATCAAAATTATCAACAAAATGTGATGAAATAACAATAAAAGTATGTATTTTGATGTAGGGATACCCGATATAGCTAGCATGCTAACCAGTTAAGCGCTTGCCAATCGTCACCTCAAGATGTGATGCTCCCAGTCCCGGCACAGTCATCTAATAAGACTGCTAGCTTAGCCAACTAGCTAACGGCAGCTACGGTTTAAGGTTACTCTGGTGATGTGCTGCCCCCTATCTGTTGGAATATGATTTAGACAGGTGGCCATTCATTGCATCTTCAATCTCAAAAAGTGGAAGCCAAAAAAACTATAATACCCCTCCAAGTTACTGAGCTTTTTTCACACCAAAAAAAGCCAGTTAATCGAATTCAAATAGTTGCGTTTCATTAAATGAAAACATCAGACTACTACAATCAGGAGAAGTCAAACACATAAAAACAAAGTGTCGTGGTACAAGTTGTTCTGGACAGATGACTTGCCATTATGTCAAATTAGCACCACGGCCTTTTGGCTATATTAGCTTCTCAACTGGCTGCAAACATACAGTTAGTGCCATCAGTCACTAGCATTTGTTTCACCTCACTCACGTTAAAGGTATAATACTGTACGTGAAAACATTAAAAACATGTAAATTATCAACAGAATCTGAAGAAACGACAGTTCTGACATTATGATGTCTGTATTGTGTTGCAATGGCTTATTGCCTACTGCATTAGGCGTGCTAACCAGCTAGCCCCGACTCAGACATATTAACACCAACACTTCCTCGGTTCTCCAATCTCCGAGTCCTGACTGCTAGCTGCACAGCTAGTTCAGCTAACGAGCTAATGCCAGCTACAGTTAGAAGCAGTTTGCAGTTAGTGTGCTCTAGCGATTAAGGCCCCCTATTTGTTTTGAATTCAACCGGCAGAATAATAAAACTTCTTACATATTGCAGCATGAACAGAAACACTTGGACAGAAACAACAAACTACCTCAAGACCAAAGGAAACATTTGTTTTCATCCACCATGCTCTCATCAAAACAAATCTGATTTATTTAACTTTCCATATAAGATTAATTACAAAGTGACAACTAATAATGACAATAACTGTGATTCGCTTCCGTGAACTCTAGGAACTATAAATACAACAGGTTTCAGAGATTAATGTTATGAGACTTTCGTAAAATACACATGGGACTCAAGCTTGTGTGTTTCAGGGAACTAGGGTTAAAAACGAATGATAGAATTAAAAGAACAGTCATTTTTGCTGCTGCTGTTAGCCTGCACCGGGGTTAGACAGGTTCACAATATACAAGCAGCATTGTTTACAGAAAGCTTGTTTTTGACGGCGGTGATGAGTTCAAATGCATTTTGCATTTCCACATCAAACAAATACAGAACAGACCGTCACAGCCACATCTGCGGGAGGGAGGAGGCCGGGTCATCGAGTTCAAGAAAAGTGAGATCAAAAACATGGAGTCCTCTCGCTTTGTATCGCTGCCTCCAATCAGATATTGTTACCAGGCTACAGGGATGACACGCTTGCAGCCCTGTGGTTATCCACTGGTCCAATAGTCATCCGCCGGGCGGTCGAGTGAGCCGGCATGTGATACACAAGGAATTCCACATCCAGTGATGAGAGGGAGATGAAGTCATCAAGCGGCTGAAAGGAAACGGAGATCAAACTGCATCACATGCTCCCAGATGTGGACCGGGACAAGGTGGACAGAGCACCTGATTACGGATGACGGGGGGGAGACGCATAAAAAAGAAAGAGAAAAAAAAGTTGAATAAGGGAGGGTGAAATGGAGATGACAGGGATGGAGGGATGGAGGAGAAAAAAAAGACAGAGAGGTTGGAGAAAGGTGAGATGCTGAAGGTGTCAAATAAGGGCAGGAGGTAGAGGGAGCTTCTCTTTCTAATTACAAATCAAGGAACAAAGACAATTTCTTGCACGGGAGGAGATGGAGGAAGGCTAAATAACCGAACACACACACACACACACACGAAACACAGCGCCTGGGAGATGACCCGCAGGGAAATCACAGCTCTGATCGACGTACACAGCGATCAATTAAAACTTTTGCGCCATTGTGTGCGTGTGTGTGTGCGTGTGTGTGCCTACTCCATCCATGTGTGAGAGTGCGGCGAGAGGCGCCAGATAACAGGAAATGGAAAGGAAATTAACTAAAACGTCGAAAATTAGAACTCAAGGTTTCGCCAGGAGAGCTTTTTTTTTATTTCCTCCTGGTTTGGGTGGGAGCAGAGGGGAACCTCTCCCCGTCTCTTCGTCTTCACCGCAAGACAATGAGAAGGCAGCGGCTTCCATCAGGGTTTCCCAACAGGGATTCCAACTCGAGCATCTGTCACCATGTCCGCCGTGTATCAGCCACTCGGCACGTGTGATTACTGATGTGCTCACCGACAATCGCCAGGATCACTGTTGAGGACTCCAACCAGTACAGATGAAATGGTGACATTTCTTGCGTGAGACCGAAAACTGCAGCTCCGAGCAGGATCCCGTCTACCTCGACGCTCTCGCCTGTCTTTAAGTTCACATGCACTCGTACAGCTTTCTTTTCCTGTCTGAAAGAGATGCAGTATGAATGAAATGGAGGGACAGCAAGAAAGGGAGGAACGCTCTCAACATCTTTTATGTGAATAAAATAAAAAAAAGCAAACCTTTACAAAAAAAATGAGTGCTCCATCTGTCCTGGTTTTCTGTTCACTCTCTCCTGATGGTTGTGAACTCTGCGTCATTCGCGCTGACACGCCGCAGATAATGCAGGCAATATGGCTTCAACTGTCCTTACATGCACCCAACCTCCACCCTGTTAGCAGGTGTCAGTGGCTCAGGGGGTAGAGCAGGGTCATGCTGAAGCGCCCTTGAGCCAGACACTGAATCCCGAGTTGGGAAAGCGCTCCATAAAACGCGGTCCATTTGCTATTCCTCCATCTGTACCTCCCTGCCCCATCGTCTCTTTTATTCTCTCTTTCCTTCACCCCCCTGCGCCGTCTTTTCCTCCTTCTGCTATATCCACTCCCTCCTTTATCCTCCTCTCATCATCTACACTATTGTCTAGGAGAACATCACACGACTCTCCATCCGCATGGGGTTGGTAGATTATGACTGAAATGTCTCTTTTTGGGTGACCTGTCCTTTAAAACCAAACTATTTGTGTGCTTTCCGCCAAGTTCGACGTAAATCAGCGAGTTTAAAATGGCTTTATTTTGAGCACAAATCTTCCCTGGTACCTTTCGAGTGAGCAACTTCCGACCTCAGCTTCTGTCTTACGAATCCTCACGAATCCACTTAGCAAAAGTACAGCTGGTTAACCGCCCTCAGTCATCACCTTAAAAGCAACAAACTGTAATGTTTGCTAAATGAATCAGTATCAGTATCAGTAAAGTCGACCCGCAAAAATGTCTTACTTTCACACCTGCAAGAGAAGCTGACAAGTATCAGGCCTAGTAACCTCCCCCGGCTGTCGTTACTTTCACATTCCCCGGTACAAAACTTTCCAAACATCTTTCAGGTGTGCAACAGCTCCCCGGTTAGCTCGGCGGCTGCTGAGCTGCTGGCATTGATCAGCCACACTTCAAGACCCCCCGCTCATAAATTATGACCGTTTTGTGCAAAGAGAGTGAGCGAGCGAAGCCGGTGAAATATTACTGATTGCACCTTTAACATCAGCTCCCGGCGATCATTAACATGCTCGCAGCGTAAATCCCATTAGCACGCCGCGGCATCATTTAGCATTTTCTACATCGGCTGAACTTCGACAGCGTGTAGCACATCAGGAACGAGCGAGGCGGGAGAGGTGGACGAGGAAGTAATGGCAGAGATAGGTGTGTGTGTGCCTGTCCTGTCGGCTTTAATTAATTTAGTCATTTCAGATACATAAGGGCAGTTTGTTAAGCAGGTAGCGGCACGCGCGTGTGTGTGAGGGTGTGTTTTTTCACATGGGTGTGTGTGTGTGTGCGCGCGTCTGAACATAAACCGCTCAAGGAGAGTAATTTATCAGACAGCATCTTGTTGCGGCGTGTTTTTTTTTTTTTTTTTTTTTTTTTTAATCTCCTGGAGATTCTGTTATCGTTAGAATTATGATGGCACACACCGCAGGACAAATATCTGATTAACGATTTGCGTGCCCCCGCGTGTGCACACGTTTTGCATGCGTGTGCGTCACTATAAATCACATCTGATTATGATGATCAGGCGGGCAGAGGGATGAGCGATGAGAGGGAGTGAGGGAGGATGACAGAAACGAAGAAGGAGAGAGACATAGAGAGAGAGAGAGAGAGAGAGAGAGAGGAACACACACACACGGGATGGAGGGAGGTGAAACGGGGAGACTGGTAGATGGATGGTTTTACAGAGGTCATAATTCATACCAACAAACCTCCAGCACTCAACTGAAAAATGATGACGCTTCACTAACATTAAGTTACTAATCAGTCATGCGCGTGGACTGTGCGTGCGAGTGTGTGTGTGTGTTTGCATGCATTCGGCTCCACATACATCAGACTCATACTAAGTCATTCTGTGTGTGTGTGTTGGGGGGTCAGGTGTTGTTTCATTGACTTTAGAATGTTTTCAGATCTGCGCTCTCATTTCTCACTCCGATGTTCGGGCGGGTTGTAGTTTTTGTGTGAGTAGTTGTGCAAATTTAATAAACATAGAGTTTGTGCATACTGGGTATGTTGTGCAATATATAGAGTGTGTGTCACTGTAAATCTTGAAATGAGTAAAAGTATGTTTTTACCACCCCAAATGTTCCGTATTACAGAGACAATAATGTAAAACACAGCACAGGCTCTAAAGCATTATTAGAAGTGTAGCTCAGGAGAATCCCGCAACAGGTGTAATATCCTTCCTGTGAGAATCTTTAATCTGAAAGTAATTTGGGAGTGAGAGAGCTGTTTCATCTTCCAGAGATGAACTAAAATATCAATATTAAGAGTTAACGAGGGTTATCCACAATACGTGCATCAAAATGTGTGAGACGTCATACCATCCGAGTCATTCCAAAGTCCTTATAGGCAAGTCTCGCCACTTGGCAGCCATCTTGGCCAAGGACTAACAGGACTTCCATCTAAATGAATGGGCAGACAGCCATAACTTCACCAGGACATAAACATGTGCATGTACAAAAACACCAAACAAATAGGATTTAAAAAAAACCAAGATCATACGAACGCTATCTCCAGTGTTACAGACACTTGCACTTGCTTTCGTTCGTGTGTCCTTACTGTAAGGACACTTCTATAATGACTTTTAGATGGTGGTCTTAAAACCAGGAAGTTACCAGCTTCGGTGTGGCTAACATCATTTCAAAAGTCTGTCCTCCTTCTGCTTCTGATAGTTGAATGAGACCTACAGATTAACACGTGACAGCTAGAGGCGTCTCGATTTCGATTATAAATCTAAGCTCGATCATCAAAAATCAAGGATAATTTAAAAAACACTTTGAAGACAACGCAGCTAGCAAACGATTAGTCATTTGTCTTTGTACACTTATCTTGAGTATACAAAGACAAAGAACAGATTGGAACTAAGATAACTCCGACAGTATCAGAGATCCTTTATTGATTTCTTCTGAGAAGAGGGTTCACTCTGGGGGCATGAACTGAACCAAAATGATCAAACTGTCAGAGATCCTTTACTGATTAGCTCGCGAAGATGGTTTGCTCAGGTCAGATTTGTGTAACTGAACTTTGTATTTTTTTTTTTACTGTTCATTAGTGAATCATTAATGATTGTTTGGGGGTTTTTTTGTTTTGTTTAACTCTGGACTCGACTCGACTCAAGCTGCTTTTTTTTTTAAAGTCACATTATCTTTTTAAAGAGGAAACTGAAAATGTGAATGACAGCAGTCGGGGCATAAAAACAATGATCTTTTGAACTTTACAAATCCTGATGCCAGCTAGTCCGACAAAACCATAGCCATCAGTGTTGAAAAAAATGCATTTTTTAATTAAAGTCAAATTGAATCATAGGTTCGGAGAATCATGACATTCCTAGCAGAAACATTTTACGTTGAATTCTCATGGTTCTAATCGAAAAACTTTTTAAAACATTACACAAATGTCCACACCCTTCAGCTAAGCTCAAATTTTGCTGTCCTTATTTCTGGTTCACTTCAGGCCCATTCAGTTAGAAAGGCACCAAACAGCTGCAACAGAGGTGCAGCCAATCAAAATCAATAATTCTCCCTGGATCTGTAAGGCTCACTCTATGTAGAGATAAAGTCATTATCACCTCCAGCCTGTCCATGTCCAATTCAAACTATAAGTTGTATTTCATTTGTCTGACTGTGTGTACACATTTGATGAACACTGCATGACATTTAAGTTGCCAATTGATAAACAGTCATCGTTC
Source organism: Acanthopagrus latus (assembly GCF_904848185.1). Taxonomy (NCBI): domain Eukaryota; kingdom Metazoa; phylum Chordata; class Actinopteri; order Spariformes; family Sparidae; genus Acanthopagrus; species Acanthopagrus latus. The sequence goes on along the minus strand of NC_051041.1, from coordinate 10,269,717 downwards.
GCTCGGGAAGATGAGGGTGATTAGGATGTAAATGATGGATTAATTGAAATATGTTAATCATGCAATGGTCAGTAATTATCTTTAGATTATCCCTGAGTGCGCAATTAAACACTATGCATAACACACATGGTTTCAAACCATGAATGTGATTAATATACTAAGAATGTCAAGGCTTCTGGTTTTCAGGCTGTATATTTTGTTTTTCTGGCCAAAATGAAAGCGATGTCCTTGAGCGAGATACTGAAGGCCTGCAGCTCCAGGGGAGCAGTTGTGTAGCCGACCCTACAGTTTGACCTTCCTGTTGAGGAAGGCAAGCAAAAAAAAATGTGAATTTGTCCTTAGGGGACCAATAGCGAAAGTAAAAAAGAAAGCAAGCAAGGCCGTCTGTGTCCAAAACACAAATGCCAAAGTAGCTGTTAAAACACGGCGGGAGACAGAGGAAGAGCCATAAGTCCGTTAACACATCTTGAAACTGGCATCCTTCAGTATATTCTGCATTTCCAGTTTTTCAAATGCCAGTTTACATTATAGTGGGTGTGGGTGCAGAGTTAAAAAAAATAAAGCAACTTAAGCTGTCAGATAATGTAATGGAGTAGGAAAAAGTACAATATCTCCCTGCGAAATGTGGCAAAGTACAAGTATTACAAAAGTACAAGTAGTACAAGTAGTCAAAATCATAGTTAAGAACGGTATTCAAAAGTATATATATGTCCAATCCCAACGACTGTGTTTAGTGTGTGTGTGTGTGTGTGTGTGTGTGTGTGTGTGTGTGTGTGTGTGTTCTGTCTATACGTATGCAGCGTGTATGCTGTTGATGACAGCCGCTGATCAGTAACCTGTATGTTGATTGCAGGCTAATAGTCTGTGAGAGAGACGCTGAGGGTGTGTATGTGCGTTGATTGCAAGGTGTGTGTGTGTGTATGTGTGTGTGTGTGCCGTGTGTATGTGTATGTGTCTGCTGATTGCAGAGTAATGCAGATCAGATGAAGCAAGAAATCGGCTTTTTGGCTCCATCAATCATCTGCCGGTCTCCCTCCTCTCTCTCTCTCTCTCCCCATTTCTCCATCTCTCTCCTTCTCTCTCCTTCCTTCCTTCCTTCCTCTCTGCCTTGCTCGTTCTCGTTCAGTTGCACCGTCTCTGTCTCTTTCTTTCTCCTCTTCCCTTTCAGTCTCTCATCATCGCCCTTTATCTTTCTCACACACGCTTTACGAATTCGCCGCCGAACCGTTGAATCTCGCACACAACACGGTCACGCCTGACAGACACAGGTGACATTTTCTTTTCTTTTTTTTTTTTTTTGTATTTTCCCCAAGAGCAAAATATCAAGGGTACACCAACCACAGGTCTTCAATTTGCATTCAAAGTTTAAACAAAGACAGATTGGATTCATCAAGGTGACATTTGATTGATTTCCGTATTCAGCTCTGGAAAAACTAGCAAAGAAAGCAATGCAGTCTCAACATTTTTAGCACTTTCAGGTCTTTTTTTGCCACTTTAACACTTTGTATCCATCATTACATCAAGTCACTTGAAGGTGTGTTGTTATCTGTTGATTGTTATCTATGATGCACTCATCTAGAGTCAGTGATCTTTAGAGGCGTTCACTATCGCGCTGTGCAACAGCTGTTGGCAGCCAGCTACTTGCCATCGCAGATTGCCAGGCTGGTGTTATTGACCTCGCTCAGCATTTGCCAGCTTACCACTTAAAAAAGTGATTCAGGATGATGAAATGAATCCACAGGAGGAGGAGGAAGCTGCCAACTGACGTCATCGCAACCTACCTGATTTCTAATAATCACTGTCAGTACCAACCCTGAAAAAGCCCCCCAACATATATCTATGCTCAGATGTTCACAGGCTCATAAACCAATGCCAGCCCATCAAGAGCCATCTGGGGTTCAGCATCTTGCCCGAGGATGCTTCGACTCCTGAGCGCTCCGATAAACGCGACACAGCCAGAAGTGCCGATGGAAAATCCATATCAGTTCATCCAAAGAAGCTGCATAGCACAGCTGGAACAGCAAAATGCCACAAATACCAGCCAGTTATAGGGTTTTGTTCAAAATGCCTCAGTAAACAAGTTTCAGAAATGGTTTCATGGTCAACAGCGACAGCGGCAAACACATCAATAGGTTTGGACTTTTCATAGAATGACCGTGTTTGCCCGACAAAGAGACGAACTCATCTGGCATCAGTGTGAGATGGCCAAACCAATACAAGTATAGATTCAGAGGCTGTACAAACACACTCCTGGTCGATTTTTTTTGGACAGAGAAAAAGGATGAACCACTTTTTTTTTTTTTTTTTCTCTCCTTTGATTCCAGGCAAGGACAGTTGAAGCCCTCCGTCAAGGATACAGATGTGCACTCCACGCACCTGCAGATGTTTCGAGCACACCGTCAGACTCACTCGACTGGAATCACGCGCGTGTACCGCACGAAGAGGAAGCAGGTGTGCTTCTCCTTCACTTCAGATCAACAGATTGTGTAATCCCCTTATCTGAGGATTATATGATCTGTTATGAATAACTCGTTGAACCCTTAACGCATTCTGTTTCTTGCGCTGGTGCAACTGTTCTCCTGCCGATTGCCGTGCGATATATTTCCCCTTAAAAGAGAAAAGATACTGATGTCGCAGCTGCTCCGACAAGGGCTTTTTACGCCTCAGCAGATTTGTCATAAATAAAATGACCACAAAATGATGAAGAGATGAGGTCGTATTGAAGTGGAGCCGTTTGTTGTTTTTTTTTTTTGTCCCTCCCCCCCCAAAAAAATGTCTCTTGGCGAAACAAATAAAAACGTCCTGCTCGTCGGTTTAACACACATTTTAGATTGGAAACCAAAGTTGACACGTACAAAACAACAAAGGGCTGCAGAGAACAAAAATATCACACCATCGGAGTCGAGCCCCACAAAAATGCATCAAAGTGGCAAAAAGCCTCCACAAAAACACAACCGCAACCCATATAAAGACTATAAAAACATGCACATCTTTATTCCTGTGAACGTCTTTGAATCTCATAGTAATAAAACTCAAGTCGTGTGCATTTTTCTTCTTCTTTTTTTTTTTTTTTCCAACCCAGAACAAAACATGGACCTTCATCTTTTCAGAGACTTTGCCAACTCATTGCGTACTCCCATGCTGTCAGACAGACACCCAACACATTATGATGAGCAGTAAATTGAGATTTCGAACACTTATCAGTCATCAATATTTTGTGGCATCACTGACAGATGATAACATATCTTCTGAACTATATTTAAATGTTTACATTTTTAAGAAAAGGACTTTTGAGGGCACTATACGGAGCAGACGTTTCACTCATCCTGCTCAAATTTTACGTGGAACCACAAGGAAACTGTCCACTTTGAGTACACCTCTGCGAAACTGCAGAAAGGTAATGAAGGAGCGAGACTCTGAGAAGGTCCTCACCCCCCAAAAAACTTCAGGCGGCGCCACATTTTTCAGCAAAGTGAGGAAACAATCTGGCTGAAATTCACACGCGCTTTGGTGATTAAAGCGGCGACGCCGACAATACCGGCTTCAAATCAAGTCGTAGCAGCAGTGCCTACTAGGAGAGGCTGAAGGGCTATAAAGCGTCCTTCTATTCATCATTTGCTCTTGTGATGTTTTCTTCACTCGCGTCCGCAAACAAACATCACAAAGCCAGCATGTTAAACTTGGCCCGGCTTGCACGGCGTCCACAGCGCCTGCAGGAAATGAGAGACGGTTCAAGCCAACCCCCCCCAAAACGTTGACCTCCGCCTGCGCTGCGACTCTGCCCTCGGAATGGACGTTTTGAATGTGGGCGAGCTCAAGCGGGTGAATGAAACCACCGGAAAAACACAAGCAACTTGTGTTCCCCCTGAAGTCAGTCGAACGTTTGATTTTGTGGTCAGTTACATGAACCCAGTAACAGGGATGGAGCTAGCTAGCTAAGGTCACATCGCTAGAACTGATCTGTGCACGACAGTCCTGCATTTTGACGTTTTAATGCTGTGTTCACCCTCTTTGACGCCCAAAACTGACTAAAGTCCGGCAGTGAGGTCGCTGCACTCGGCACCATTCCTCTAATATCAGTTCAAACATGCACGATAGGAGCACGGGTTGCTAATGTTAGCTGCTAAAGCTAAGTTTTCAACCACTGTAACCCTGTTCTCGGGGGCACTCAAAAAACACGGGGTAGCGGTAAGAAATTGGAAATGGAATTCACACAAATGCCCCACCCACCGTCTGAAAGCTGGCCCTCGTAAAGTTTGAAGTGCAAGAGCACGCACACACACACACACACACACACACACACACAGATGAAAAGTGACTGAAAGGACCAAAACCACAGTGATCCTCGCATAAAAAAGACACAGACGCATGAATGTATACACATGCATAATCACAAACACACTCGGAGATGGACTCATCTAAAGCTGCATGCACGCACACACACACACACACACACACACATAGGAGAGAGATAAGGACAGCGTAATGGAAGATGAACAAAGACAGAGCGCAGCGGGGAATAATTAGAAACATGAATGTTTGGTATTGGCGATGATGATACGATGACATACGAGTGGCGCTGCCCGCTGGCCCCTCCAGAAGAGTTCTCGGAGGTCATTACGGAACCTTCTAGAACATTCCGCTGCGTTCTGATGGGATTCCCAGATCTGCCAGCGTAGCTGTCAATTATATCCAGATTTTCGGCTTTACTGGGGCCCTCAATGCCACATCAATACTGCAATACCATCCCTTCATCTATCTCTGTCTCGTTCCCTCCGTCCCGTTCGCATGTCCCTCCTCCCGTTCCCCTTTTCCACACTGGCACAATAGCAAGAACAATGCCAGGGTGCCACCACATCAAACGCCGGGGCGAGAGAGGGAGCGAGGGACAGATGAAGACGGAGACAGAGAATTACAGTGCGGGTCGAAATGTGATTGTGCATCAAAGCAAAGCTGAGGGGAAAAAACTTCCTCTTAAACTGATTATATATCCATGAGAAGAAAAACCACAACGTCTCTCTCTCTCTCTCTCTCTCTCTCTCTCTCTCTCTCTCTCTCTCCCCTCAGTGTCTTTGTCTGTCTCATGGTGCCAACTGTCTACACGCTACCAGTGTCTACTTTTACACATTGCTATCAAAGCCATTTTCTGTGTGGGATCAAATCCAGCTTTCCATCTACGCGTTTTCACTTTTTTTTTTCTGTTTCGCAGCCCTTTATTTATTATTTTTTTTGACACACTGGCAACCAGCCGTGGAGCGCTGACAGTCGTCAGGTCATGCATTTCAACTGTGTGTGTGTGTGTGTGGGGTGGGGGGGAATTAGTACATTTAAAGGGTTAATTCACCCAAAACCAGACTTGGCATGTTTTCTCTCGATCTCTGACAGCTTGTTCCGTATTTGTGGATATCGCCAGCGTCACTTTTTGGGGGATAAGGGCATATTTTCCTCATTAGAACCGCTGGCACAGCAGTGAATTATAATTCTGTTTCAGGGAAAAGCTCAAACAGCCTTTTTTTGTTTCAGTTGCACTTCGTGCCCATTTATTTCCAACTGTGTAACTTTCATCAATAATGTTCGCGCTAACGCTGAGGAATAAGGCTCAGTGATTAATGCAACAATTATGTAATTTTTTTTAATAGCAGCTCACAATCTTTTATGTGGTATAAAAAAAAAAAAAACATTTATCATGAGAGGGAGAAGAGAGCTCTACGACCATTTTGTCACAACATTTAGTCTCTGTGATTATTGATTGATATGCAGCCTCAAGCATGGATAATGTGTCCATGTAGACAAGAAGACAAAAGCTTTTAGACAGCGCAATCACACGAGGAAGTTAGGAATCAATATCTTTATGGACAAATCAGAGCAAACAATGACCGCTAAATTATCATATAGTATATCCAAATTGTTGTTTGGGGCCTTCTGCATCTTTGGAGGGTAAAGTCTGAGGCAAATAATCCCAGTGATGTTATCTCACTTATCTTAAAAGAGTCGAAAACAAAAAAGGTTTCTTGAGGCTCGAGCCAAAGTCGGAATTTCAAGCAAGGAAATTGTTGCCCTGGCTGCACCCATTTCACGCTTTTATTCTTTTAAAATATGTCTCTTGTGAGTCCGCCAGCTTTATAGAAGTGAAAAATAAACTGGAGAATGCAATTTCTGAAGAATTTGTGCGGAATAAACTGCATTGCGGAGGGAGCCGCCGCAAAAGTATGAAGATGGCAAAGTTTTGTGTAAGCAATAAAAGCAACAAAAGGAGACAAAATGAGAGTAAAAAGTTGAAGGACTTGAAATAGTGTTCGAACAATGAGCCAAGGTGTTTACTGGAAGGAAGGGTAAGCCGTCAGCTGAGGCCAATTCCTTAAAGGCACCGTTGTGTAGAAGTGTATGTAAAGAAAACAGGCATGGAGATTTTTATTTTGAAAGTCTTCTTTATAAGTAATCGCTTCCACCTGGGGCTTTTTTGTTTGTTTGTTTTATTCTGGGTTGTGGCCCACAATTAAGTACCAGTTACCATCTGGGAGATCTTTATTTTGAAAACCTAGCATACTAAGGAGCCTCCTGGTGGACTGTGTTACCATTTAGGGGGCTTTTGTTTTGAAATTCCAGCCACTCTAAACCACCCCAGCACGCTCCCTGTTAGTATCCGGTGGCCATTATTTTTGAAAAGCCTGCCTACTCTACATCCCCCTGCTGAGCTCCTATTAACATCTGAGGGATTTCAGTTTTTTTTCAAAATCCGCGTGTCTGCATGCGCACGCGTGTGACAGTCATGTCAGTTTAAAAAAAAAAAAAACAGCGCTGAGTGTTTTACACCCTGAGAAAACTTAATGTGTCGCTTTAAAACTATGTGTTTGTGGTGTCATAAATGTGGGAAAAGCTCCTTCTCCCGCTTCGCCTCCTGAAACTTCTGATCTCTGAAGCTGTCGCTGTGAAATGTGCTGCGTTGTGTCGCCTGGGTGTCTCGGCCACTCACGTCACTCGTTCCTGCACTGTGTAACGTCAGTGAGGAGGTAGGATCGCAGCGTTACATGCACGTTTGCTTCAGCCCACGACGTTGTTATCATTTGTTTGACATTAGCGCCTACATTACGTCTGACAAACTGTTACACACCCGGGATTTGTATTCACATTTGCGGCTCAGAAACTGTGGGGGATCCCGAATCGCACAAGATGCCACGTAGTGTTGCTTTAAAACTAGCGATTAAGACTCATATGAAAATGGTTACTCAGGTAGTAAATCCAGTGAAAAGTACGGGGCATTTTCTCATAAGCTCACATAAGATCTGGCTTCTTTTGCAACCCCCTGCTGGCCATGAGAAAAAATGCAATTATAAGACACTTCCACATTGGCTTTCCTTTTTTTTTTTTTTAAAAACAAGGGAGTTCCGTCCATATTTTATACAGTCAGTGGTCAGCACATGTAATTGTGTAGATACAGCCAGGTTTGAAGTCAAAGTTTTTAAGTCCAAGGCACAACTTTGACTCGCCCACCTCAGGTTTTATTTCTGATGTAAATTGTACTTTAAAACAGATGATTAAAAAAAAAAGCCCACCGCTCTCACACTCACCCAAACACACACACACACTCACACACACCCACACACACACACACACTTCAACGCAGCGTCCTTGGGACTGCTGTGAGGACTGCTGTAAATCCACCAAATGTGTTTGCACCGTGCCTCCAGACATTTTCGACAGGACAATTACAAACAACCGGCTACTAATCAGATCTCTCCGCGGATGACGGCCGATATGCAACCGAGCGCCAGTCAGGACCGGAGGGTCCCCCTGTCTCCTGTCCCACCGCCGTCCCCGCTGTCGCGTGGAGCCGAGGAGAGTTACATCAGATGTTGCTCAACTGTTCGCCTCTGCTGCAGCTGTGATGTTTCTGCAAAAAAAAAAATGTCCCCTCCTCCCCCAAGGAGGCAATAAATACATCACACGATGCTTTATTACTGTTACAGTTGTCTCCAGTTCTTCTAAATACTTGTCTCACTTGTTTCTTGTAAGTCCCCCATTGATCTATTTCACTGATCCAAACGGGTTTAATTCAACACACACTGGAGGACATGATGATATGTTAATAGATTCACTCACAAACATGCAAACACACACAAGGTTATGAATGTTGCTGCAGCGTATACACAACGACCTAATGTGATGATTATCGGCGGTTTCGCACCGGGCTGAGAGCCTGCCTCGTCTAATAAAGATCAACGTTGCTGATGCACGTAATGGATTAAGGCATAAAAAAAACAAAAAAAACAAAAAAAAAACCAACCTCGGGTCAGACAAACGTTGCCCGCCATTAAACATTTTTTGACAACGCCATAAAGAAAGAGGGGAGAAGCGATGGAGGGATGAAGAAAAAGGAGGAGAACACCAGAGCACGTACTAACACAACAATAAGTGGCTTTAGTCTCGGCATAAAAACAAAAATCATACATATTTGCACGTTCACAGGCCCCGAGGCACGGATCTGCTCAGTCACTGTCTGTTTCTATACAGATACACACACAAAGACATATTTTTGTCTATAAACCGCGCTCATCCATCATCTTAGCTCATGTCACATGGGTAAACTGTCTATGACGACACATGATGTTAATTTATCGTCTCTCTCCAGTGTGTGTGTGTGTGTGTGTCTGCATGTGTGTAGCCTTCTCTTTTCTTCTCTCGTTTCTTTTTTCTTCATCCCTCAATCTCCGTCTCGGTGCAATGTGTTGTCGTAAACACGCGTGTTAAAGCAAGATAAACCCGGGTTTTGGCGAGGGTGTCCGTGAGTTCGCGTTCATTTGGTAATCGTAACATGCAACGGCGTGGGATCGAACATTCGGAAGAGCTTGATATTCTGGAAGTTATTTCGTCCGTCTGCTAACTGCAGGCGCACATCACCGGGGGCTGAGAAAAGAGAGAAACAACAAACAAGTCGATTACAATACATAATTAAGGCAACAACTGAAGTACGACATACGCACGTAATCCTGTCTGTTTTGTTTTATTCCGCCTTTTGTGCATCCCTGGCCGAGAGCAACGACTCCTGTTTACCTTCATGAACCTCAGAAAAGAACAGAAGTCGATGTTCGACGGAGGCGTACTGCTGAAAGTTTCCCTGAGCGTTTCGTTTGAGCAACACTGCGTTTCCTGTTGTCGTCTCCCGTCTCTCGCCGCTTTATTCTCACCTTAAGCAAATGCAGCTGAAATTTGAAAGTGGCGGCACCCGAGCCGGCTCTGCCTTGATTAAATAGAGGTTAATCAAATCTATTATCGCCCCGCCAACACACGCGTGGTGTGTGTAACCCTTCATTTGCCTCCCCTTGTTACCGAATGATTAAGACCTTGGCCGACAACATTTTGACACTTTAACAGGATTCTTCATTGTAGCAGTAAGAATGAGAATTTCCTCACAATGGAGATAGAGCCTTTGGGAAATTACAGCCTCCGTGCGTGATGCGAACAAAAAAAAACATGTCTTTTTAAAGTGCCTGTGTGTGTCCGTTCTCTATTCCTTTTTCTTTTTTTTTCTGGCTGAAGCATATTTGACTCATTTAGCGAGCCTGTTATTCATGTTGTTCCCCACCGAATTCACAATAAATAGGCTGTCTTTCTGTCAGTCCGTCTCACCGCTTTATTTTCTCTGTAATCATCCTTTTCTCACACTTTTTTTCTTCTTAAACGTCATAGAATGCTCAGAGTATCGAACATCACGGGATGAAAAAACACTCTCCAAAATAAGAGCAAAACAGCTCATTCTTTACACACCCAGCGAACATGAACCCACGCGGTTAGCGAAACCGCGGCGGAAAGAAAAAGACTGTTGCCGCGCCAAAGTGAATTCGTCATGTTTCTAAAGTTATCAATCCCGCAGTCTTCAAATACAGTAGATGTGTTTTGGACGCGAGCCGCAAAACAGTCGGTGAAGTCATGGATGTAGCGCAACTGTGGATCTGACAACGGTTTCATCAAAATGGAGGTTGTGGGGTAAAAAAATGTGTCCTCCATAATGATGTTATAAATACGTCACTGGTGACTAATGGTAAGTTTAAGCCACAAACAAATATATTTAGACATGCAAAGCTCATGAAGATTACAGTTTAAACTTGACTGAAAATGTTACGTGAGCATGTTCGACAAGCGGTGTGTGCCTTTGTTGAATCAGCGGCATTAATAAAGTTCAAAATGATCATAGTCATATTTATATATTCAATTTTGGCGGTTTACTCCTACACGGCTGAATTTACAGCGACCTAAGGCTCATTTCCTTGGGCCTACTTTTGTTTGACTGGTCATTTTTTTACATTTAAGGCATTTTTGTCCAAAGCGACTTACAGTAAATCATCCATTCATAAACTGACGGCGGTGGCTGCCATGCAAGGTGCCAACCAGCACATCACGGAGCAGCACTGGGGCTCAGCATCTTGCCCAAGGACACTTCGGGGGAGTGTACCCGGCAACCTTCCGATAACAAGACTCTGGCTCTACCCCTGTTAACCCCGTTATTATAATTCTGAAACCAACTTGCTTTCACATCAGCTGGTTCACTGCAATCTGATGTGTACATATACTATTATTTTTAAAATTCTTTTATTTTGAAGTCAAATAATCAGAAGTAATACATGGCTCAACTTATAGGAAATACTGTGTGTAATGCTCAACACTATATACATTATATACCTTACATCAACCCACCCAAATGCTATCAACCCTCTATATTGTCCAGAGGCTGTGACACTGATATGCAGACTGGATTTGTGCATGTCAATGTGAGTGCATACTGTGTGTGTGTGTGTGTGTGTGTGAGATAGAGACAGAGAGAGAGAGAGAGAGAGAGAGAGAGAGAGAAGGAAAAGGAGGGTGATGATGATGAATAAGGCTCGGGAGAGGAGGGGAGAGAATTACCTCTGAGCACGAGGGAGTGAAATGTAGACGGAGGGGAAGGCGGAGGAAAAGAGACACTGAAGTGGGGAGTGATAACATGGATCGTGACGAGCGAGAGGGTAAAACTGAAAGGAAAGGGCCGAAAAGGGAAGCCGAGGCGGGGAGACGAGAGATGGAGAGGGAGGAGAGCTCCGGCCCGAGGTGTGAGCAGGCGAACTGAGGCGCTCCACCATTCCCATGTTGTCGTGGACAGTGGGGGAGAGAGAGGGAGGGAGAGAGACGGGCGGAAAAGAGAGACGGATAGGCCGTAATCGCATTTTCTGTGGCGTGTGCACGTTTCGCCGGGGTCCCATGTTGCTTTTTGGCTCTGGGCAACAAATTGAGGGTAAAACTAGCAGCACAGATGAGGAATGAAAAATTTAAGATAATATTCAGAGCAGTTCCCCACGGAAAGCCATTCTGATTCCGCGGCGTATGCAAGTGGAGCGAGAGGAGGGCGAGCGAGCGAAATGCCGAAGAGAGGAAGGAGGGAAGATGAGGATTGGAGGCGAGGGACGCAGAGGGGTGGGGAGGGTGGATAATGCTAGGGGGGGGAATGAAAATAACAAAAAAGTGAGAGAAACGAGAAGCGAGGCTGGAACAAAGGCGGGCGACGTATTGGATTTCACCTGTAGAGCCCGTACGATTGCTTCCAGAAACACGACGGAGACGAGCGTGAAAACAGTGACTGATTACCCGCCGGAGTCCACCGGAGCGCTTGACCCCCTCAAACACGCTACAATAACCAGCCGCCCTCGTTGGCGCCCTGATCACGATCCTCCCGCGGGCTGAAAACCTCTCCCCGTATCCAAAGTGAAATGGGCAAAAATGTTTAGCCAGGAGCGAGACAAGATGGCTGCCCTCAAAAAAAAAAAAAAAAAAAAATGGATCCAGATGGAGTCGTGACATCAAACCCAATATGGCGAGGGACAAGATTCCCAACTTGAGGGGTTTGTGGGGACGCCGGCCAGGTCTGAATTAGACCATAAAGAGTCCCGACGGTCTCCACTCGTCTCATGAATGATTCATGCGCAGGAGGCGGGTCAGGTTGGGCTGTCGTCTGTGCTGATGTCAAGTCAGCTTTCGCACCAAAACTTGGAGCACTTGCTGGATTCTTTCACATACTTTTAGTGTGCTCCGGTGCGTTGAGCATCCCATACGCAGGGTTTACTCATGTAAACATCTCACCCTCTTCAGAGACAGTTAGATACACTCCAGCCGTGTGTGAGGGTAGGTCCAAAACACACTCCGACACCGTGGCATGTGAACATTGCATCCAGTGCACCCCCTGCACGACCTTATCTGTGGAAATCTGTTTGTTCCCCGTCGTTTTAATCAGAATCACGTCATTTCTGTGTCATTTTCACCCATCGGCTTCAGGTGCCGTTGTCGCAGGGGGACAGATAATGGATGCTTTAAATAGGAAAAGTCCCCGTGAGTGATTATTTCCAGAGATCGCTGAATGATGGCAGGAGAAAAGATAACATCTGCTTCTGTAACATGTCAGTCTGTCTCTCCAATGAGTTTACACAAAGCTGTTTGATACCCGATGGTTATCTGATCCCACCAAGATGCACAAAGTGACCGACTGTCAGTGGGTTCACAGAAATACACAACCAAACCGCCAGAATAAATGTCCCTTGTTTATGTCAAGGCACAAAAAACACTTTGCTAGGGTTAGGGAGACATCATGCTTTGGCTTAAACACATTTCCTGAAACTTGGACGTATCTGTTTTTAGCAAAAAATGTTAGCTGCTAACGTTATATCCTGGCGAGTTGGCTGAAATGCATGCAATAACTCAGCATAGAGAAGACGTTAATATTTTGGAATCATCAGAAAAATGTGTTCCTGAATTTTGGCACAGAACTTTTAGATTTTCAGAAAAGTGGTGGACATTGGTTAATGCCAAGAAACCTTTTATTAATCAAAGTATTGCATATCAACTTTTTGCTGACTTGTAATTCACAACATGGCGTTAAGTTGTCCATGTAGAATTGTTTATTGGCATTAGCCCTGATAACAAGTCAGAGACGGTGTTATTTTAACAGCTTTAAGAAATGCATTGGTGCAGCAACAATCACTTTGTAATGCAATTCATCTTCTTCTTCATGTGTTGTTTTTGTTCCTTGCACATCACAACTGAAAAGCTCAGCAACACACCAGAAACTGAAAGCACGTTTTCCCAAATTGGAAAAAACTGGACCAATGGAGGAGCACGTGGATGCAGTGTTCTCCACATAACGACATTGTTTAGGTAAGGCTTATTTATCCGGCTCAAGAAAACACCACGGCGTCCAGCTAACGTCACCTCTGTTGAAATGACACTTGAGAGCTCTGGATCCACGAAGCAATGCAGAACAAGTGTGGCCGAAAAATTGGCAAGAAGAAGAAAGAAGAAAAATAAAACTTTCAAGCTGAAATGCTTGGTTGCCACCAGCCATGCCCCGCAGAAAATAGTAATGTCGGGATAAAACATGGGACTCCGACTTGGGATAAACACACTTGGTGATGAAGTTCAGATGTCACCGCATACCAGATCTCTAGAAGCCTTTTCTTTATTCCGGGAGAAGAGCTTCTTCGGAGCGAGTGACGCATTTCACATCGAGCCTCTGGTTTTGCTCATCTGAGAAAGTAAAGAGGAAACATGAAATAAGAGTAACTTCTTGAGATTTGGTGGCGCTGTGAAATCTGAACAGAACTCTACAACAATTCATTTCCCCCGTGTTCTTCCAGCGACCCATTAAAAATTATTTTCAGTCAGGCGGTAGTAAATAAACTCTTTAAACTCAGTGGTGCGTTCATTCATCCAGGAAAACAGAGCAGCTTATAACTCCGCTTGAGTTCCCGCCACGACTAAAATATGATGGTGGTCGCCTGATGTTTTGGACGTAGCGCTCACTGTTTCCCCGGCTCCAGAAAAAAAAGGGCGGATCCGTCAAGACGAGGGGGAACGACCCCGGGGTGAACTTTGAGCTCTGAAGAGCCCGAGAGCCGGTTCTGGCGCTGACCTCAAGTCCTGTGTGTCTATCCATGAGTGACGCCGGCTGCCATCGCCGAAACTGCTGGCTCATGATAGGACCCGAGAACTGCTGAGTCAGCACATTATGTGGATCATTTACTGCTAACAATATTCTTTATAGCCCAATTATGACTTTGCATTTTCTGTTCTCCCTTTCCTCCCCCCCACCTTTCTGTTTCCCACTCCTCCTCTCTCTTCTCTCCAGAGCATAATGACTCCTGTTCTGCTCTTTGTCCCTTACATAAGCATTATAATAAAAATCTATGCCGACAGTAACGGGGGATTTATGTCGAGCGAGGGCGGCTACACGCGGCATTTGAGTTCATACGCCGACACTTTCGGCCTCCCGTTGACCTACAGGTGACGGACAGACGCAAAGACGCGCGCACACAGGCGTGACGGCAACGGTGTAAGTATCCAACTCAACATCGACGGGGACAAGTATGAAGGAGGGGTCCTCACTCAGGACGTTTTGAGGGTCGAACACTTACCTTCCTGAGTCCTGGTGATTCTATTATGCACCAATTTGAACCTTTTGTTTGTCAGTTTAGAGTGGAAATATGTCTTGTTCCGCCATTACCTTCATGCTTTTATTGGCGGGATGTAAATGGAAGTGTTTTACATATCGTGGGGGACCACTCACACAAACACACACTCCAACTCTGGGCAGCAGAACGAGCTGCATACATTGATATTTTATCACACATCGACTTGAACTTGAAAGTGTTGCCTGTTTTCACATTCATCAGACACACAGCAGCATTAGCAACATTTGAATCAACTCAAATACCACCGTCCTTTTTAGCTCTGTGTTGTTTTTCCACCAGCTTTTGAGTAGAATTGTACACTATGTTCAACGGCGAGAGTCGCTGACGTTATCCACCTGTCATCTGGTGCTGGGCAGGAAGTGTGCATCGTGATGTCAGAGCTTTTTTTTTTTTGTTTCGCCCCCCTAAAAATTCCCAATGAGAGCCACTAGAGTGAATGAAAACAGCGATGTCGCAAGGCAGGAAAAAAAACAACAACAAAACAATGAGCTCAAAGACGCCACAGCATCGGCGGTTTGATCCCCACCTTGTCCCGGTCACATGCCAAAGTGTCCTTCAGCAAGGCGTCAAGCCTTCGATTGCCCGCGGAGCTCAGGCTACAACCCTGTGTGCTGCATTTCAAGGTGTGTGACTGAAAGAGCACTGAAGCCTTGTAAAGCGTGGTGTATAAAAGCCCTATCACAAAGTCCTTGCGTAGACACACCGCCATTGATTCTGTCTCAATACAACTTTTCATGAAACTGTTCCATTGAGGGCAACATCGTTGTGGTATGAAACGCTCTTTGTTGAAGATAGAGCATGGTTTCATTGGTACAAAGTGTACACTAAATATATACGCTATTGCAGTTGCTGTTGAACTCAAAGTTGGGGTGGATACACACACACACCAATGAACAGAAAAAAACAACAACCTGTCATTCACCGTAATTCCTTTAAATTGACACTCTTGATGCCCTGAAAGCTACAGCCATCTTATCCGATTTTCTATATTAATTGAGTGTTTGTCCGTCTGTCTGTGTCAGCTTAAAGCACTGATAATGGATCCGTCCTCTTTATCAGCAGACGCAGAGGAGGTCTGAGTAAAAATGACTTTATTCATTCTGCAACATAACATTATCTTGTTATTGCCGTAATGTAGTTACTGAGAGGAGTGTGTGTGAGAGAGAGAGAGAGAGAGAGTGGGTATAAAAGCTTTGTGGATTGCCGGTTTTTACAGATGAAACTGTGAGCTCGTGACTCTCCGGGGTCACATTTGTGTCAAGACTGTTTTTTTTTTTTTGTCACATGCACTCTCGTCTCGTATCTTTCCGGCTGTCTTCTGTAAACAATAATTATTAACTCCTTTCATGCAGGGACACTTTGATCCCATTACAACTGCGTCTGGCACAAATCTGCCGCCGCTGTTGACTCAGTTTTGATTTCCTGCGACCACGCAAAGTCTTCAGACGATCACGTCTAGACAAAAAAGGACATTTGTCCTCACCACTGCGCGGAGGCTTGGTAGATGTGGCAGCCTCCCTCAGACCAGAGCCGTTTCTGGGGCAGAGACTGTTTCAATAAATGAGCCGAATGTCTCCTCACCAAATCATGACTCAACCTTGTAACCTCGAGATTAGCACTTATGGTCACATTACGCGGCAACTGAGAAAGCGCTGCACCAAAATTAGCGATGCACCATTTAAATTCAGCCTTTGCAGAATATTATTCAAGTCAGGTTTGGAGGATGAAGCAGTAACCTTTTCACAGAGTGGCTGCTGTACATTTTAGAGATTACGGATGATGAACTGTAGATGATGAATAATTGATTACCTCCATTTTTGCCGACGCCCACAGGGATTTGCTTAAGCACTAGTTACTGTCATTGGTACTACATTCTGTCAGCTGAATAGGAAAAAATAATTATCAGCTCAAGATTTTGCCTTTTAACAGCAAAAACCAAGTCTCACTTCCACCGAAGTACTTCAGCGCGATTTTAAGGAATATATTTTACTGTTAAGAGAAATATCGTGAACCAGAATTTGCCGCCATGTCGCTTCTGTCCTTTGAGAATGGAGGCTGAAACAACTCAGATCAAACTGCAAAACAAGGCAGCACTGATCAAAAATGAACCGCCATCCTCGTGTATGTTGTCAAACACATACAGTATCTCAGCCTACGGTTTATGTGTAATGCAATACTGTCTGTTAGCAGCTGGCCACCTGACTGTTTCCTGTTATCAAAATTGAGTCCGAGGCCAAAACCAGGCACCGGCCGACCCCGCAGGACATCAACTATTAATGGGAGTGTCCAGTGCGGGCAAAAGCTTATACCGAAGCTCCCTCTCTCTGTCAACTCAAATCACAAAGCGGCAATTTCAAAAATAATTATGTCGTTCTACTGCATAAACAGCCCAGTTTTATGCAAGGGGCCATCGTTCCAGCAGTGAAGTACATCTGTAATGATTAGGAGATACAGGCCAATGATCACACCAAAATGTGAATAAGGGGAGTACTAGCTGAGCCTAATTCTTTTTATTCACGCACAGTAGATAATTTGTTTTACCAGACATCTTTTCTTGCTCTCTCAGAAGGTGTAGGTCCGTGAAATCCTCGAGCTATCCTTTCTCTTCTCAGGTCTCAGGACTGTACCCCTGATTAAAAAAAATCTAATGGAGGCATGGTGAAATAAGGAAATTGAACACTTCCACGAGGCACCAATAAATATGAAAAAAAAAAAAAAAAAAAATAGAAGCCATTTTCTGATGGCCCTTTTTGAACTCATCCCATTAGCAGCCGAAACCTAATATTCCAGCCTTTCCTGCCTTTCTCTAGGGGGGTTAAGAGGTTCACAGAAATGCATGATTGGAGAATAGAGACATGACGCGGGAGAAGACAGAGAAAACGAGACAAAGCGAGGCAAGAGGGGCGAGGCTTCAAGTTTGTGGAGGGCCTGGAGGTAAAAACAGCTGAATATTACTACCACTGGATTCATTATACACTGTGGGCGGTTTATTGATTTGTCACAGCGGATGACAGATCACAGTTAAGTGAAATAAATGTTGCAGTTATTGATGTTCTTGCAGCTAAAGAGCAGCACGCCTCATGACTACACTGTGTACACTGCTGAAAGCAAATTTAAAATGAAGGGGGAAGTGTGTTAGGTCGTTGTGTTGGGAAGTGTTGTTGCTGACAGTCGACAAACAGTCAACCGAGTATAAGGTACAGAGGCGATTTACACAAAGCCAATTTGTACATAAGGTTTGCCTTACGTAAACATCTCTGCAACACTACACAGTGATATCTTCCACAGAACGACAACACTGTTGTTTTTTCACATCTTGACAAGGATAGTTCATTATTTAATGTTTTAGACAAAAATTCTGGCCATGTCCTAAAGATTACTCCTTTAAATGGTTGCAAGACACCCCAGTAAAACAAGTGGGCATAAAAATAATAACCATCTAAAACTACAAATACCTTTGTTTTAAAAGGTCCGAACAGAATCCACTTTTTTTGCGGCAGTGAATTACATGTGCAGTCGCTCCATAATCCAGAGAAAATATAGCATCCTGTCCTACATCCCTATAAAGTGTCTAAAACATCTATAATGTTCCCTATTACACCACAGCCTGAGCTGCAATGTAACGAAATGGGTGGTTTGGTTGCTCTTTACAAATATGTAATTAACTAACGTGCGATAATTAATTATGTAGGGAAGAATGTCACAACTTGACAACGTGATTTAATCACTGGATCTAATCATTTCACTTAAGAACTTGCGTGGCTTTATAAACAGTTTTGCACGACGGCATCATTTATGGTTATGTATTAAGATGTAAAAACCACACTTTCATGCATCGAAGAGACGTACGCAGAATGAATAAAATAATTTTGCATTAACTTAGAGGAAGAAGTGAAATATTTTTGTTTTATCAAAACAACTTTTTGTGCGTCGGCACACTGCTCCAGTGAATTTATATTCATAATTAGTCTGAGTGCTTTTAGACCACTAATGGATTCTCAATGGAAGTTTCTCTAAGTGCAGCAAAGAGCAGAATCCTAATGTTTGTGTTTGCGATGTGTGTCCGGCCGCACACACACACACACACACACACACACACATACAACTGTAACTGGAGAGCAGAAAGTATCGAACGAGGAGGGAGAGTGGAGAAACAGGGAGGGAATAAGAGATCCCCTAATTGCAGAATGCAGTTGTTCATCCTAAATGACTGGAACATCCTAATCACTTATCACTAATTACACTTCTGTCCGTCCGTCCGTCCGTCCGACTAGCTGGCTGTTTGTATTTGGCTGCTGGGCTGAATGGGTAATTTACTATTTGGCTCGCTGGCAAACTGTTTGGCTGCTTGTTTCCCTGGCTGACCGAACACTTGGCTGGATGACTGATTGACTGGTTGGCCCGCTGACCGGATGCACAATTGGGCGACCGACTAGCTGAATTACAGCCAAGTTGATTGATCGACTGGGTGACCAACTTATTGACTGGCTACATAATAGACTGTTTAAATAAAATGAACTCCGTATTTAATAATACCTGGCTCTCCAGTCGGGGAATCAGTGGGCAAACAGTCACACTCTGACAGCCGAATGGATGGATGTGAAGGGTGTAATGGATGTAGCGCTGCAATAATAAGTCGAAATGCAATGGGGAAAATGGAAATAGAAGATTGGATTACCTGCTGTGGCAGCGCGAGTAAGAGTGGCATAATGTGCATTATCGGTAACGTCAGGTTAAAAGATGTAATTAGCGCAAATGGAAAGAACACTGATACATATTAATTGCTGCAGACTGTGGATGTGGGCAACCGTCTGAAACAATAACCACATGACCCTCAGTCGACAATGCAATCTAAGTAGATCTAAAGTTGATTATGGCAAATCACGGCTAAAGTGAGTTTACACTTTGTCGCTTCGGAAGAAGTAGCATTGTGTTGTCTGTCTGTGGTAATACGAGCCACAACATGGTGAGCAGGGAAGCAGAAAATGCAGCCAGGGTACATTTCTTTTCACCACATTCATAAATAACAAAGACTGATAATCAGACCGAATTTCCATTTGGAGCTCTGGAAAAAAATCAGAGATGTGGGTAGCGATTCTGAGGTCTGGAATCGGGCAACAGATAGAAAACAAATCACCAGAATAAATGCTGGCAATGTGTGTTTCCGCAACGACTGGATATGTTGAAACTTTACATTTATTTTTGTAACAAATTGACTTCCTTTAGGTTAATTTTCTCATTTTACGTTGTGTCGACACCAAGCTTATGGTCACGTTGGATTCAGGAACAGAAAACATTGATCTTAGGGTTCTGGATTTGGTCGTGTTTTGGCTTAAAATGCCTGTTTTGGTTGCCACAAACACTGCCGGCAATGTCCTGACTTCATATCAAAAACATCTGGGTTTTTGTCACCACAAATGTAGCTGGAAACTGTCCCCTGGTCTTCTAGACTGCAAGAAGTTTCTGGGATACTGTTGGTGTAATCACTGATGGTGCTGTTGTAGCTGAGGAGCTGGTAAATTAGCGTATTTTCACAAATACGGACAACATCTTGTGTTTGACTCATGAGTTAAGGATGGTCCATGCATAAAGCTACCGTGACGTCAGCCACTGGTTTCTACAATTCTACTTCAAAGCCTCATGTTTGGCAATACAGCCATTGCCACCTTGTTTTTTTTTTTTTGGAGCCGGAAGTGACCATATTTGGATGAGAACTCGAGGATATGCCATGGAAGTGATGTGTCAGTGACAAGGTGACAAGGCCCTAAAACAAACCCTGCTTATCATCCACTTCACTCTAAGTGGGACAGTGATTTACAGAATGAACATCATGCTGTATTGGAGATGACTTGAAACTACTGACACTGAGGCCGTAAACTGATTAGGACATTTTTCACCGAGGTGCTAAATCAAGTGTGAAGTGGGGTCATTTTCTCATAAGCTTACATGGCATGAAACCATCGGAGCTCCCCGCTGGCCTTCAGAAAGAATGCAGGTTAAAGGCACTTTCAGATCGCTGTTTATGATGATCCACACACACACACACACACACACACACACACACAGACACACACACACACACACTAAACAACCTGAAGGTCTCTTTCAAAAGGAAATAACAATAAATAACACAAACACGCAAACATGAATATGCAAGCAAATGATCACGTGTATGCACAAATCTAAGCCATCACATGTAGACACAGAAATCCCAAATACAGTATGCCTATCAAACACACACACACACACACACACACACACACACACACACACACACACACACACACACACACAGCTGATGTTGAGGAAGTTAGATTGATGCACTGTTTGAAGAAGTCCAGATGGTGTGTGTGTTAAACAGTGCTCCCTGCAGAGAGGCACACTCGGCAAAAATCTGCACACGCTAACACACACAGTAAACAAACATTATCATATATCTTTGTTCAGCTGACTGCAAATTAGTTCCTTAAGGACTTCATTCAGATGTTTTCTGCAAAAATGTTATTTTTCTGCACGTCTTACGGGGGCCTGGGATATTTTTGCTGCCGCTGTCAACGCGCTGTAACTCCAGGAAAAAGCCTCAAATCCAATGAAAACGTTCAAATCTATTAAATTTCACAGGTCCTGCAAAGCAAACATGACTAGTGTTTAGATTTCCTGAATTGTAAAGTTATAAAAGCTGTGACCGCATACGTCAACAGATGTTGTATAAAAGTCTTGATGCTATTGCTTCTCCTGCAAAATATTGGCCCTTTAGTTTTTTTAGATGCTCACAGGCCTGATGTACTGTTTAGCTTTTCTTCTACTGAAACGAAGTCTCCCATGCATTTCAGCACCCAGTTATTTCACAGGTCTATTATTTTTATTATTTGACTGAATAAATGACTGATTTTTAAAGATAAATCAGGAACTTGTCTGTGGCAAACTTACAAGAAATGCTTTGTTACAGCCCAGCTAGGAGCTAATATGCTATCTTGTTTTGCTACGTATAACTAAGGGTGTTAGTTAGTTGGTTTGTCAGCAGGATTTTGGTGACGATCTGGATAAAGGGATGATTCCAGGAATTTGTTGTCTCTTTCTTTCACATTGCGAGTGCCGACATTTTCGTTAATTTCTCGCGGAATAATGCGTGATGATGAAAAGAATCTGGCCTATTTAGGTGTGTGGTATCTACCAGTGGGTTTATATTCATGCAGAGCCAAGTGAAAATCCAGATATGTCTCATTTTGAATATGTTTCATGGAGGGTGGGCTTTTGTCAGCTGCTTTACAGTAACAAACAGGATATGGGGTTAGTCTTGAGTGACTTAAACTTGATTGTTGGGCTTGGACTTGCACTTTAACCTTCCAGTTTTCATTGTCGATTAAGCCGTTGATTATTTTCTCCATTAATTGACTGGTTGTTTGATTTTTAAATGTCAGAAAATTGTGAAAAACTATATTCAAATCGAGGAAGGTGGAATCAGAGAAATTTTACATTTTTTTCCTTTAAAAAGTTACCCAAACTGATTAATTGATCAAAAATTTGCTAGTTTATTCAATGGATGATCACTAAGTGATCAATCAATCAGTGCAGCTCTAATAGTAGAATATCACTCAAAAGTCTGACTGTTGCTCTGCTGTTTGTTGAATTCAGTGTACATGGGGTCCAATTTGGTACAATTTGGTATAACAGCATGTTTTACATTAGATTCTGCAGTGCATGTTTTGGTGATACTGATAATAAGTACCTCTCACTGAAAAGTTTATCCTTGACCTCTTTACAACATCTAAAATAACTATTTATAATACCCTTTATTTAAAGGGAGAGGGACATGTAAAGAGACATTTTTTGTAAACTGAGTGGGGGGAAAAAAAAGTAATGTGTGGAAAATGTTCAATATTTCATGAGGCAAACGTCCCTTCCAGCAGAGAGAACATAATTACATACATCAAGTGATTTATAAGCATCCTGGCTCTCTTCTATTATACAAACTGGCTCCTCCATCAAATAGGTGTTTATATTAGGACACTTAACCAATTGTACCAATTTGCAAACACAGAAACCGAACCGGGCGTATTTGGTTGCGGCTCTCGGCTCCAGCTGCGCGCCTCCCTCTGAATATGCAGACCGTGTGTGGGACTCCTGCTGACAAACTCTGTTTGTTGCTGTCTGTACGAGTTATGTTTAACCAGGTCACTCTAATTTGCTCTCTCATTTCACTAATTTAGTCAGTTTTAAAATACACACCGGCCACTCATAAATTATTGGGCGGCGGCGCCCGTGTTCCACTTTGACGCTCCACGCAAATTAACTGCATGATCCAGAGGGGTTGCGTCTCCTCGTCATGTGGCATTCAGATCAGTTTCTAATGAGAGCTCAGGATTTTTATGAACACCTCACACGCTTTTTTTTTTTTTTTCTTTTTTTGCCAGTAAAGCAGTGAGGCAAAAACAGCCGGTTTAAGGTAAGACAGTCACAAACCGTGTCTTTATAGCCGAGTTAGGTTCGCCGGACTATATGATCGGTGTTTCACAGATCAGCGAGCATTTGTGAAAGCTGTTTGTGCAATTAGAGAAATGACCCCTGTCATCACCAACATTGGATAAATAACACTGGAAAGAATGACAGAAAGGAATTGGGGGGGAGCTGTTTTGGATTAACTAACTAAATCAAACCAGGGTGCATTAAAAGACTTAGAAGGGGAAAAAAGTAAAAGGAAACAGTCAAACAAAACAAGTGAAGCAGGAAATCTTATTTTACAAAAGGAAAGCAGGAGGGGGGGGGTGAGATTTAGAGCAAATTGGCGTTTAAAATCAATGCTGTCTCTTAGACATGCACCAGTGCAATGTGTGCTCACGCGTTTTTTTAATAACGTGTGCGAACAAGGACGAGGCGCGTGGATCACGGTGTGGTGGCGACGGGACCTGCAGGGCTCCCCGACCAGAACTTTGTTTGGTTAGAACGAACATCTGAGACGTCTGAGAGCTCCATGTGGATGTTTTTCACTGCAATAAAGAGTTCAAGAGGCAGAGAACTGAGCGGAGAGAGAGGGCACAGAACGCGATGCAGTGAATTTGACGTCGGTGTTTCTGTCTCGTTGTTTATAAAGAATTAGGCGAAGACTCCGAGCCCGGCCATTGTTGATCCGCTGCCCCTGCAGAACAATGAAAAGTGGGCAGAATCTGTGAGTAAACTGAGGTGCACAGTGATGCAGAAGTTCTGTTGGTGACCACATCCACTAAATCACATCCTCTTTTATGGGAGTGTTGGGGGAGAAAAAGATTGGAGGAGAACTTGAAAAGGAGGACGAGACAAGAAAAAATTTAGCAAGAACAGAAAGAAAGAAAAAAAGAAAGAAAGAAAGAATTATATATATATATTATTCTTATCATATGATTCTTTATATTTGCCAGTATGGACACAGGTAATTGCTAATTTCAATTCAGTGACGCCTACACACACACATGTGTGTATGCATCACGTCACATTAAGATACATAGCTTTTTGGAGAGCTCTCTGACGACAATTAGCCAGACTTTAATAAAAACATCAGCGTGCAAAATCACACATCATAAAAATGAAAACAAAGATATTTCCTGCAACGAGAGGAGCTAAAAATAAAAAAAAAATGTTTCACAAAAGCAGCCTTCCAAAGTTTATAACTGATACGTATGCAATGGAACACGCATTAACAAATCATGTTCAGTAATTGGTGAACAAAAGTTCTACAGTCCGAGGGAAGGAAATGTTTTGAAGGTTCGCAATAATTCAGCGAGGACGAATTCCCCCGCAATGTGGAACTTTCAACTTTTTTCATTAAAACTGCAGCGTGCTTGAGGCAGTTTCAAGTAAGAGACAAAACGGTATTGTTAAACAGTCAGGGCTCTCCTGCACTTAAAGGGTAAGTTTACACGAAAAATCGCTTTTTAAAACAAGCCCCCGTCTGCTTCAGTTGTTTGGGAGGATTGCTGAGCACGCTGTTTCGCTGTGAATCTCCAGAAATGTTTCGAGGACTACAAAAAGACTCCACCTGATGTTCCATCAGCATGGAGGTGAGAAGATAACGACTGTGCTTTCCCCTTTTGGGGGGGAACTGCTCCTTTACGGAAGCACAAACACAAAATCAAACCCATTGAATGTCATTTTCTCGAAGATGCATTTTGCTCTTTTCTCACCAACAGTTTATCTCAATACATTATTCATTAATGTCTAATGTCTATACTGTACAGCAAATTACTTTCTGTGTGTGTGTGTGTGTGTGTGTGTGGCTGCGTCGTGTATATAATGGCAGATGACTGTTCCCCATTAGCGTCCTCCACCCACACTGTCTCCTACAGAAAGGCCTTTTGCTCGAGCCACTAATTTGTCACCAGCAAACACACACTCACACACACACTCAGTCGGGCTTGCCGGCCTGGTAGCCGCGGAGCGTGGGGGTGTGGGGGCGGAGGGGAGACGAGAGAGAGCTCACAGAATAACTTAAACTGTCAATCATGTTGCAGACAACAGACCAATAACATTCGACGTAACAACATGCACATGTGTGGCGGTCGGGGGGGAGAAAAACCATCAGATGTCACGGCTACTAGTTGGCAAACAGTCTCAGAGGACCGAAAATGAGCGAAGTCTTGTCTTTGGCCTTGTTACAGTGCTACAGTTTAATCCCTTCCCCTTTTCTTTTGAAGCCTAAATGGCTTTTGAAAAGGCCTGGGAGATGTTTAAATATCACGGATTTAGGAGGGTTACAGCCAAGACATGCGTTTCTTTTTAAGCACGAGCTGGGAGGCGGGGACACACGGCTGCAGCTGCTGCTGGAGCTGCTGCTAGTCTCAGTCCTCTCTGTGCAGCATGTGTTACCTTCTTTTTTTTTTCTCTCTCTCTCTTTCTTGAACCCGTGAGTTTAACTACGACGCTCTCACCGTCCCGACTAGGTGCGCCGGGTGAACCTCCCCCCCTCCCAGCCTCCTCCCAGCCTCTCCTACTCGGTCAGTCCTGCAGAGCAGGACGTGACTAACGGCGGTTAATGGTGTCACGCTCGCATCAAAAACAGGCGGCGTGGCTTTAAAAATGGAAATTTTGGCCCTTGATTATTTCAGTCCCTTTGGAAATCTAAAGCTTTACTATGTGACGTGTCTTTTATGACTCTTGTAATTGCTTTTAATGGGTCTATTTGTCGCCATCGGTTGTCTGACTTTGTTGTTCCTCGCGCGCAACTGTGTTTTCTTTTCTTTTTTTTTTTTTTTCCTCAGGTCCCTGGACTCAAAAAGGAGCTTGCCCTCAATTGTTTTATTTTTTGATTAAATGAAGTCGCTGATGGAGTTTGTTTTCACTTCTTAACCCAAGAGCAATCCTGAATTTTAGAAATTTCCGAGCCTCCGTTAATTAACCTCAGTGTTATTCGACGTTACGAAGTCACGAAAGATCCTTGAAAAATAAACAAACAAAACAGGGTCTCAAAAGTTTTATTGCAATCTCAACAGAGAAGTGGGACTTTTTACCGTATGTGTGTGTGTTCATAAACATATGATAATTTAATTGGACGAGTTCAAGTTCTATATTTTCAGAAACAGAATCGAGAAAGACACAAACATTTATACGATGAGGAAGATTAACGTATTCATCGTTTCATGTTCAAAACACCAAACTTAAAGTTTACAGAGGTCAACACAGCGTATTCCAACTGCTTCACTCACAAAGAGTTCAAAACAAAACGACAATCAATTGAATTTATGAAGCGAAGAAGCAAACGAAGGTGGTAAAGGAGCTCACTTTTGCTTTGGCTTGTGGGATTTCTTCTTTGCTTAAAGGGGCAACACGTAGTTTAGGAGAAGAAATTAACACCCAGAGTTTAAATACTTACAATAATAATGATTTAATATAAACAGAGAATTTTTTTTTTTTTTCCACAGCTGGACAAACAAGCTGTTCTCAGAGGAGAATGAGGTCCCCAGAAGACAGTTTTAAAGCGAGAAAGGTGGCAGGGTCCGCCACAGTAAAAACTGTTTGAAACTGTGTTGTCCTTTAAAGTCGGTTTGTTGATTCAGTTTTTTTCAGTCATAAAAATTTAGGACTTTGTTTATTCAGTCCGTGACGATGTTTCTCTTTCGATCAGAAACATCCACTCCGAAACTACGTCTGCACTTTAACGGCAGGAAACCGAAAGTAACTGTTGGGTTTCAGTAGCCTCGAGGCGGAAAAATCCGCCGTCCATCCTTCTTTCATCCATTCGCAATCCCTCGTTCATCCCGGGACCGGGGAGAGAAAGAGAAAAGGTGGAGAGCGAGGGATGGAGAATTTTTTTTTTTTTTCCTTTCCCTCGTTTCACAGCAAAAGCTCTGCGAACAAAAAACTGACTGTACAGGTCATTAAGTTAAGCCACACACACACACACACACACACACACACACACACACACACACACGCATTCACTCTCTCACACACACACACAACATTTGGGCCAGACCAGTTACCGCTCGTTAGTTGAGGTAATGTTTATATAGCATTATGCCACCACACACACACACACACACACACACACACACACAAATGGTTATACATGGCTCCGACATGAGTACCCAAGAGTAAGAGGGAGAGACAGAGGGAGTGAGGGAGAAGGAGGGACGATCGAGGGAGATGCAGATGGAGAGCAAAGAGAGAGAGAGAGAGAGAGAGATGTAAAGTTATATTTGAGTCAGATGTAATAGCTGTAATTATATTGGCGATATGGAAGGCCTGAGTCTGGGTCTGCTGCGTGTGTGTGTGTGTGTGTCTGCGATCGAACAAAGGGCCGCTTGTGTCAGGGGCCTGCTCACTGCAGCTCTTACCGTAATGATATTCCAACGCTTGCCGTGTGTGTGTGTGTGTGTGTGTGTGTGTGTGTGTGTGTGTGTGTGTGTGTGTGTATCTGTATGATGTTGAGTCTAGAAGGGAAATGACTGCCATGCCGTGCCAGGACCCCTCCCCACCACACACACACTCCCCTGCACTCCAGTCACACACACACACACATAGGGGATAAGTTGTACCTGCATAACATAGTTTGATATTTATGTATGGGGAGGAGGGGGCGGTCATATACAGACTGATTAGGTGTGTGCGCGCAAGATTTTCTGTCGTCCGTCTTTCTTTTTACGTCGACGTGTTTCTCGTCCTCCTCCTCCTCTATCTCTGCCTTTTCCGTCCCATTTTCTCATCTTCCCTTCTCCTCTCCTCCTCCCCCTCCCTCTCTCCCTCCCTCTCTCCCTCCCTCCATCTCTCCCGGTTCAGTGAGTTTAGTCTGTGTAACTTTTACTTCCAATTTAGAAACAAAAATAAAGCGGTTCTGCACCCAGAGCGTGCGTGAATGCGCGCGTGTGTGTCTGTGACGTCATCAGGTGTGTGTACGATCCAGATGGATTTTCCACAGTGCTCTCCTTGATGGGCGGCTACACACACACACACACACGTGCGTGCACACACTGTTATTTTTTTCATTCTCAGACACACGATTCCCGTCACTGTGTGTGAAATCCAGGGAAAATATTCCTCCTCTCCGTGCCACCATCATGTGTCTGTTTCTCTGCTTCGTATCGAGCTCTGGTCGCCGTTTGCTGATGACCTTTGACCTCTGCATGGTGCATTTCATATTCCGAGTCTTACTCACACTCGCTCCCCTGCCTTTAAATTCTCTCTTTTTTCAATTTCTTCCCCAATATCCCAGTTTCTTTCGTTTCTTGTCGCTCTTTTCATGTATTTCAGACTGCTCATATTTTGTTTTTACTCAGTGCTGCCACAACGTGAGCCTATTTTATATATATATATATATATATATATTACTCTCGCATATAGTTCTCAACTTATTACATTATTATTAGCACTAAAAATGTCAATGCACGTCACTTCAACCCCCTGAGCATTTCTTAATACATTTTTTTTTGTGCTGAAACAGTCGAAAGAGTTAGCAGGGAAATCTCATCGCCAGCAGAAAATCCATATTCATTAACATAAACGCTGTAAATAAGGAGAGAGCAGAACCTGATGTAGGCTCCGATAACATCTCACAAAAAAGAGATGCGCACGGGCAGGAGAGAGAGAGAGAGAGATTTACGGCGGCATCTGAGAAAAAAAGGACAAAAAGAGACGCAACTGCAGAGATTCAAGGAAAAGAAGAGATGCGGGGGGGAAAAGCTAATTTAAAGAATGCAGCGAGGACGAAGAAGAACAAGAAGAGGAACGGCGAGCCTGATGTGGTCGATCCCTTTTGACTCCTTTAATGCTCTCCTTTCCCGTAGAAAGATGTTTTCCTCTGTGTGGTTTACATATCGTCAATATTCTGTCTCCAATTTAAATGGTTTCAGTTCTCTCCGCACTGTGCGAGATGTTACTCGGGGCTGCAGCGGGCCTCTCGCAAAACACGGAACACACAAATGGATACAGAGTGGAGACAAACTCCACTCACTTTCCAGCGGATTCGAACCCCATTTTGTTCACGGAAAATGACATCAATTTTTTGACATTTCTGTCGGGTCAAAGGTCTTCTCAGTGTCAGAATCTGAATAACTTCCTTAACTGAACCAAACAACCAAACAAAAAAAAATCAAAAAATTCTTCTCATTATGTTGTTGAGTGTGATTCTTTGTGTTAGTATAAAGTCGGTGCTCTTGACGACACACATTCAACAAAGGCTCCAACCAGCGATTATTAATGAATCGTTTATTCTATAAAATGTAAAAAAAAAATATTGATTAAAAAAAAGTGAAAAATGGTCACACAGCTCCCCAGAGCCCAAAGTGACGTCTTTAGATTGCTTCATTTGTCCAGCCAATAGTCCAAAAACTTGTGATTATTATCATAAATGGCAAAGAGAAACAACAGAGAAGCTGGAACCAGCAACTGTCTGACATCTTTCCCTTAAAAACTGAGGGAAACAATGAATTAAGCAATTTATTTAT
Source organism: Acanthopagrus latus (assembly GCF_904848185.1). Classification (NCBI taxonomy): domain Eukaryota; kingdom Metazoa; phylum Chordata; class Actinopteri; order Spariformes; family Sparidae; genus Acanthopagrus; species Acanthopagrus latus. The sequence continues at coordinate 10,240,316 of NC_051041.1, read as the reverse complement.
TTTGCTAAACTTGAGATTGATTGACTGATCACTGAAGCTTTAATCACAACTAATCATATAACCGCAACTGTGCAGAAACAGCCTGCGTGTCGACGACATCCCTCAACCTGGGGAGGCCAAACGCGAGCCTTTGGCAGGTTTCAGTCGCGCTCGGCTCCGCGGGCCCTGTCAGAGCGACGCGGATCAAAGCGACAAAACACAGTTTTTATGAATTCATTCATGGCTCGTCAGCAGTGGTCCTCCAGGTCCGGAGCACGGCTGGGTTTCCACCAAACCACCTGGTTAATAACCGCATTCACCTGCCGCCCCACGTGTGACTCATTTCTGCATTCACTGACTCGAAGGAAAACCCAGCAGGGCCCCTCCGAGTCCCGACAAGCAGGAAGAAAAACCCACTGAACTACTTCGAGGTCAGCGTCCATGCGAGTCGGATTTTTTTTTACTAAGAATAAAAGAAATGTGCAAGCTGAAATTTAAGTAGGTTTCTTTTATGATTTCTGCATTTCAACTTTATGTGTTTCTTTCAAAAGGAACAACGCAGCATAGAAAACTTGTAATCGCGCCGTGCTGTTAAACGCGTAAAATATGATTAATGATCCAAAAAATATTTGTATTTTTTCACAGCAGCAAATAGATGCAAAAAAGTCCTTTTTAAAGGCTAACAGGTACGGTAAGTTAAGGTAAGGCCTGTGACTGCCAAAATGATGACACTTTAACACTGAAACCCTCTAAATTTAAGACGTATTGAATGGTGGTTGTAACATTTTATCTCTCCCACAAAGCCCATGAATCGTCCCGAAAATGAACTCTCCAGTCACAGATGGAAAGACGTTGACACAAACCGCGAGCTCCGGCAGATCACTCCGTATTTCCGAGAGCAGCCAAACACTTACTGACCATTACTACTGTCCTTTATCATGGAAATCAATCCCCAACTCCGCCAACACCTATTTCTTCTCTCCGGTTGGCTCGCTGACAGACAGCCTTCCCCCAAATCAATCCCAGGTTGCACTGCTGCAGCATCCATCACAACCCAACAGAGGACCCCATTTGTTCTTGTCTCTCCGTCTCGCTGTCTCCCCACACCTCCTCCTCTGTCTCCCTCCACTGCTTTTCTCTTCAACTTTTGTTTGATTCTTTCGCACCGTCTCGCTTTCTGTTTCTGCCTCTCTCACATCTCTGATGCAACTCGTCTGTTGTTGTTTTTTTTCTCTGTTTATGAACTCCATCGTAGTTTTCCTCTTCTTCTCTTTCAAATCAATAATTTCACTGCAATGAAAACAGAGACTAAAGTCTGAATTTGCTGAACACAACAACCGTACTGAAATTCTTTTTTCTTTTTTTTTTTCTTTGTGATTTTTCTTTCTGTCCTGTTTTTGGAAAAAAAAAAACTTAGTAGTTTCCATCTAATAGTTCTGATTACTAATTAACTAATTTATCTAATAACTCATTTAACTAATTAACCAGCTGTCGTACTAAACCTTTAAACCCAGGCGCTACTTTCCGAGGAACTTGTTGTCAGGTCGGGTTAAAGGGGAAAACTATGGGTAAAGGAGGTGGAGTTAGACAGGAGGCAAGATCAGTGAAAAACAAAAGGTGAGCTTTATTCTTAAAGCTGAAGTACAAAAACAAAGGGTTCCAGGTACAAAAATAATCCAGGACAAAAAGCCAAAATAGCAAATTAAACAGTAGAACAAAGTGCAAACAAAAAACTAAAGTTCCAATCAATAATCAAAGTTGAACTCAAGAGGCAAAATACAAAACTCAAGTCCAAAAACATATACCATGGGGAACTGGGAACAGACGCATGAATAGGAACATGAGGTAGACAGAATACAATGATCGGACAAGAAGTGAAGGGAAGACACAGACGCTGATGAACAGATGAGGAACAGGTGAGGAAAGAGGATGGAGGAGGCCAGGTGTGGTAATGAAGCACATGAGAACACATGAAGGGAACAATACAACAGACAGAGGGAGACAGAGGGGAGAACATAGGAGAAACTTCAAGGACAAAATGGGGCATGGAAAACCAAAACAAATACACAACAAGACATGATACAAAGACGTGAATTCAGAGTCATGACACGTCTTTGGCCAAGTCGGTGTTAGTTTCTGCATCTCCACCGCCGTCAAAGATAAGGCACATCAGTCCTCAATTGGCTTTACGTGATATATTGCACATGACTATATGACAACATCTGGACTTCGTCATTGGGCCATCCGTCATATGCTGCTAGTACTCCTCTACTCAGATGTATTCTGTGCTGCAAGACCCATCCCCAAATTCTTGTACTTAGGAGCGTACCACTCCAGTTGCAGGGACTTTTAATGGAGTTTACAGTAAAACGATGTCCCTGGAACTTAATTTAACTCTGGTCTCTGCTGCTCAAAACACACAAAAAAAACTTTGCAACTGTTCCTGTGGTGGAAAGCTTGCTACCTTCCACGCAGTCAGGAACACCAATCTCATAATAAATACACATGAGCCACTAACTTGTCCTCTCCTCAACGTCTTTTTTTTAAGCCTGCGAGTAGCGATTGTTACTTCCGCCAAGGAGGTTGTGTTTTCACCCATGTGTATTTGCTGGTTTGTTGGCAGGATTGCACAAACACTTGCTGCAGAGATATATCCATGAAACTTGGATGAAGGATGGGGTCTCGGCCCAGAACGCACCCCACCAACTTTTGGTGCGGATCCAGATATCGAGAACATTTTGTTCACTTTCTTTTCACTCGGCTTGTTTTTCAACACTCAAGATTATCTCTCAAGAAATAATGCATTGATCCCGATACCAGGAGGCTGGTATCAAAGAGCGAGTGCAAAAGTATTCACTCCAGTGAGTGCTATTTTGTTTTTGTTAGTGATTAACCTGCTTTCCTTGTTTTGTGAAAAATGCTCCTCACTATCTCCAAAAGCAGAACCTTTTTTTTTTCGAAATTGAGTCTGCTATCGCACGAGAAAAGTGAAAGGAGCTAAACCTCATATTCGAGAGGCTGGACCTGGATTTATGTTTGTCATTATGCTTAAAAAATAACATATTTATAACTCGATATTGTGAATAGTTCCATCTATTTTTTTTTGTAGCACAACCGCACAGATGCCAGGTTTTGCAGTAAGTCGCACCAAAGCCTTTTGTCAACTCATGATGTTTGCCTACCAGTTGCACGGCCTGCTGGGAGCCCATTACGGGGAAATGAACAGAAAAACATCGTGATTGATGGACGGTGGCCGTCTCCGAAGGAAGCCTCAGTTGGATCTCAGTTTGTCCCGGAGAACTTCAACTTAACTGCTGCAAGTTTTCCGTTAATGTCGGCCTGAAAGAACCTCGGCGATTCTAATCACATCTGAATGGCTACATGAAAGCAGCGCCGCCCTTTGTGAGTAATTATATCTCAGACGTCGTTCGGGAAACTAATCCCATCCGAATGGAGCTTTTGTCTCCCCCTCTGTCTGTCTCTGTCTGTCTGTCTCCACCACTTCAAGAAACACTAAATGAAGACCATATTAGCGGTGATGTATAGATGAATGATGTCATCTTCCTCAAAACCCTCATTGATGTTAGTGGATGATACAGATCACAATCACCATGATTGATAACTGCAACCTTCCGGGGGTGAATGTGTGTGTGTGTGTGTGTGTGTGAGGCAGTAAGTAGGGATTCAAACGAGAAGAGAGGGGAGAGGGAGAGTGGGCATGGCAGTAAAAGAAAGAGACCGATGGAGAGGTATGGAGTGAGTAAGAGAGGGGGACTGCAGAGATTTAGGGTGCATGTACGTGAGGAAGCAAGATTAAGAGACGGAGGGGCGGCGGACGGGAGAAACGAGAGGGAAGGACGGAGGGAGAACGAGGGAATGAAATAGAGAAAGAGACAGAGTTGTCAAGCACTCGATCACGCCAAACAAGAGAAATGTTAAGGCCTTAAGGATCTTTCGCACACTTGATTGATGGTTTCGTGTGCGCTGATGAGTGTGTATGTGTGTGAGAGAGAAAGGGATAAAGAAAGAGGAGGAGGAGGAGGAGGAGGAGAGTCAGTGTGTGAGCCATTGCTGCCTCCAGTGGTAGAAAGGCAGAAAATGAGGACTGAGATGGCTTTGGACTGCACTGCATGTCCTCCAGTTCATTACTCTCACACACACACACACAGATATCAAACACACAAGTAGCTATAACACATCATCAAATACACACACTATTTATTCTACATATTAGTCGTCTTGTTATATATGTATTTATGTATCACTTTATAACAGATTTGTGTGCAAAATATTTTCTGTCATTATAGAAATCCCATCGCAGTTGCTGAAACATGCTAAGAACATAACATGATGTGACAAGACAAACAAAAATGAACTTCTTAACTCCTCTCACAAGTTCTACAATTAAAAACCTGCAGCTCATGTAGTTCCACACAGCAAACATCTTTTCTTTTTTTTTTCCAAGCAACAAAAAGCACGCTGTAGAAAAGCTTGAGCCCTTAGACGATCATGCAAATACCTCAACCTCAACTTAAACACATGACACACAAAAACTTTTCTCATCAGGAAATGTTATTCTATTCTGTGCATGACAATAATTTATGGTTCTATAGATGTCGATGTTATTTGGTTCTATAGATGACAACATTGTATTCTATGTTCTATGTATGAATATGTCGTTTGGTTCTGTGGATGACAAAAGCTAGATACTTCTAACAAACCATCAGGAAGTCTCCAGCTGTGTCTGTGGTGACCAGAGCAGGTCATTTAAGCCAAACCATGATCTTTTTCCACCCATAACCGAGTAGTTCGGTGAAACTGAAAACTGAACCTAAAGAAACATAATGTTGTGACATAGAGAAAACACACTAAACTAAGGTGGAGAACACGGTGCTGTAAACATCCTGCACCCCACTGCAAGCCTGTTACTACAGTATGCTAAGGTTAGCATTTAGCTCAAAGCACCACTCTGTCACACAGGCGTGGTTGTGGATCCCACTGCCTCTGATTGGCTTGTCTCGATATATCCCACCCTAACCTCCACACAAGAGCTGCTATACCACGACTACATGATTCTGTCTTTTCCTATATTCTGAATTATTAAACCTCTCTTTCTCATTCTATTCTGTTTAGTTCTATTCTTCTCTGTTCTATTGTGTGATGTGCTGCCCTCTTCTTCTTCTTCTTCTTCTTCTTCTTCTCCTTCTTCTTTCACTTCTATTGTATTCTGCTGAATTCAAGATCTCTCTCTCTCTCTCTCTATGTGTGAAGTTGTTTGGAAGTCTATAATTTTCTGGCTTAGTTGTACTGCCACTGGCCCAAAACTCTGCTCATTCATCAAAATGTCTCATTTAAACAATCCTCTCTGTCTCCCCCCCATCTCTCTCCCTCTCTCTCTTTCTTTGTCGTCCTCTCCTCCTCTTGTGTCTCCCTCCCTCCTTCTCCTATTCTGCTCTCTCGCTGTCTCTCTCCGGCGGTGTCTTAATTTTCACATCAAAGATGCTTTCTTGGCGCAACTGTCAGAAAACCTACAATATTTCCTAAGCTGTTTTGAATGCGGCGGGGTTCTTCGCGCAATCGAATGAAAACAGTATAGAGAATCGAGAGAAAGGAAACAGATTATGTCACGCGGTATGGAGAGAAAAAGGTTATACACGTAATTGCTTTTTGGCTTCGTGTTAACGGTTAAACCACTTAAGAATCACTTTAATTGCCAGGCCAGGAGCTTTTGTTACCGCGGAGGAACTGTGTTTGTAACGGGACTAAATGAAATCATCCTGGCTTGGCATCTTGCGGCAGAAGCAATTTAATATTGTACACATAAAAAGGAACTTTATGCTTTCCTCTTTTTCTCAGTGAAAAAAAAAAAAAAAGCATTTGCGTCTTTGTTTTTCTATCATTCCCGGTCTCCTCGCTTCCCCATCCGTCTCTCCGGTTGCTGCTGACGGTGTAAATCGCAGACTATCTGTATCTCCGTCTTTGCCCCCTTCTCCCTATTCTTTGAGCTGTGACAGGAATTTGTAATTATTTTTCCCTTCAAAACTCATAAAATATGTTCAGCTACAGCCCCGTGACACACACACACACACACACACACACACACACACAAATACACACACAACACAAAGACTGACACGCACACACACACACACATATCAGTCGTGTCCTGTTTGTAATTATCAATCCATTTGGGGATTTGAGGATTTTCTCTGCGAAACTTAAAGGCTTGTTTTTCTGTTGAACAAAACCACATCAGACAACACGCAGACACACACACACACACATACAGACACACAAGAAGACACACACACACACACACATACAAAATGAATTCGTTGTCTGACATGGAAATTATACACACAGGCTCACACACACATATACACGCACAGGCGCCACGAGAATCTCCGAGGAGTGTAAGCCGCAGTGTTTGAAGATAAGGATTTTTCCTCTTCTTCTTCTCTTCTTCTTCTTCTTCTTCTTCTTCTTCTTCTTCTTGTCTTTGTTTGTGTGTTCGTGGCTCTCAGGCCTCTCATGAAAAATGAAAAAGTTTGAGGGATTCAGTCTGTCTGAAGCATTTCTCACAAAATGATGCAGTGCGCTAACAACACTCGCAAACTCGTTTCTCACAGAGTCAAATGTTTTGACATTCACACAAATACATTAGCACGCTACAATATTAAAGAATAACAGAGGTTACATTCACGGTAGGATGTCCAAATATCCAAATCACAAAAAGTGGAGAGAACATCTCCCATGATGCATTGCTACAAGGGCCAAATACAGCTTGTCATGACCCAATTAAACACTGGCCTGAACTCCTACCTTATTAAACTATCAGAAAATATCAAACCATACATAACTGAGTGAGCTCGGGTCACATCTTTTAACCTGACCAAGTCCAGGAGCAAAGTAATCGAGCACGACCCAAACTCGACAGGTGTTCTATTTTCTTATGCTGCATCCTGACCCTGTCACAAAGTTGTTACCATGGTTACAGCCTACCTGTTTACCCTGATCACAGACACGCACAGGATGGATGACCATGAAAAGGCATTGTTCTGTGCACAGACATGTCCAATAACCCTGTATTTTCACAAGAACTTCAAAGCACCGTGTCAATTGATGTGAACCTTATTTGAGCACGGACATCATTTATCTTTTTTTTTTTTTTTTTTTTTTGCCTTATCAATTTTAATTTTCTTTTCAGAAATAAAAATCCTGGAGAGTGAAGTTGTTTTTGACATTCTAAAAAATAGACAGTCTGGCTTTAAGTACTGATAAATGCAACTGTTGGGGTGAAAAACACATTCACAAGTCATCTCTGGTTATATTTTGCATCTTATTGCCTTGAGAGACTCAGACTCAGACTTGCGTTCTCATTCTCTTCATTTTCCATAACTGGAAGCAAATTCAAAGTGGTCCTCACCACACGAGGGACCTTGTTTATTGCAAATTGTGGCGCTCTTTTACAGATGTAAACATCTTTGAATGCATGTGGATACAATATCAGGCCGAAACACTTTTTGTTTTTTTACTGACAAACGCTCTTTGAAATATTCAGCTCATTTTGATAGAAATCAATGAAATGAAAGATGATGAATAAGGCAGTAATTTCATACATTTGTGCTGGCGCTGTGAATTTAGCACTTGAATGAAATATTGCAATTGTCTCTGTGATAAGTGGTAATGATATAATGTTGCCTTTCAGAGGGAGAATCGTAATCAAACAGGGTTTTTTTTGTTGTTGTTTGTTTGTTTTTTTCTTTTTGCATGTACCTGATATTTCAGGGAGAGCCAGAAAGAAAATGCTGATTTCAAAGCTGGCCAAATTGGTTTTCAGTACATAGAGGTTTACTGGTGTTAAGATAATTAAAGCCCCACATACAGACCATTGGGACTACACATAACCACACAGGAAAGAAACACATTGGAACTGTGCCGTCATGCACACACACACACACACAAACAGGAAAAAAAACATACACAGTACACTCACTCGCACTGTTTTGCTCTCTAGACACATAAAAACACACAATGCATTTCTATAGCGTGTCAGTACGAGTTTAAAAAACCATTCATCTTTTTTTTTTTTTTTTTTTTGTCCCATGTTCCCCTCAAACAATGACATCCACATATACACACACGCACTTCTGTCCCAACAATGGGATGAAAACGCCGTGCGTGCACACACACACACACACACACACACACACACACAGAAGGAGGGGATCAGACTTTTTTTTGATGACGTCTTGAATCCTAATGAACAGATTATATTCCCTCAAAATGTGCCATTAGTGTACCACGAGCTATGTGTTTGCGCGCGCGTGTGCATGTGTGTGCGTGGATGGTGTCTGTGTTCAATCAATTCCTTCAAAAAACAGCTGAAGTTTGTAAAGCCTGGTTTGAAACATTTTTTGTTTTGCGAGGCCGTTTGCAGTGAAAATCAGAGAGGAGGTCGAAAGAGAAGCAGAGTGAAAAGTACGAAGGAATCAAGACTTTGTACTGACTTCAAAAAGACAACGAGATATACATATTTACATACTGATCTCACATATCCAGTGTTGGTTAAAGTGAATGGGAAAAATGTTTTTTTGAAGTTGTATAAAAGACAAACAACTGATTTGGAGAATATTTCACATTTGTTTGTGTAGATATATATATATATGATGGAAATGTCTGTTGTTTCGAGGCGCTCACACCTACACACACAGAGGATACTGCTGCTGCATGGACACAGTTCCACAACAGATCCACGGAGACACAGTTTGAATTTGGAGCATTTTGTTTTCAGCTAAAGCTGTAAAAGTGTTTGCCTTTTTATATTTGAGGAGTTTGTTTCCAAAAACCGATGAAAACATTCCTAAAATGAATAAACCAAAACCAGCTTGACTGATATCACTTCAGCTTCACAATAAACAAAACCCTTTTTTTTCTTTTTTTGAAAAGTAAAGATTGTGCAGGATACTTTACTGAAACAACCCTGACAACAGCGTGATTTATATTCCTTGTTGTGCGCAATGAAATAAAAAAGAAAACTGGATATGGTCAAAGCAGAGATAATCCTTCATTTTATGAATTTACAGTTTATACTGTTACAAGCTTGATACAAAGTTTCCATAAAACTCCAGTTTCCATAAAGTTTTCGGTTTCCATCAAGCCTCTAGTTAGTTCCTTTTGTTTGCTGAGTATATAATTCAAAATGGAATAAGAGATACTTTAGAATATTATATATATATATATATATAGTATAGTATAGTATAGTATGTATCATATGTATGTATGTATGTATCATTATCTGGATATAGAATGACTTAATTCATCAAATTTTGGTCATATTGCACAGCAGTAACTGGGTACGAAGGTGGGAGCTAAAGAAAGAAATTGACGTTTAGGCTAATTATGGTCTGGAAAAGGCACCAAAACCACGATGGAATGACGACCTTACCCCAACACAAGAGTCTCACCACTCTGTTTCACACCTGCTAAAGCCATTCTGAAGAATCTTAAGCTGTTTGGCATTTGCCCATTTAACAGCCAGCTTAAAAACAGTATGGCTGAGCAAGAGAGCACGAGAGAAATATCAGTGACAGACACAAGCTTTATAAAATGTGAGTGACACAAACCACGATTAACAGCATATTTACCTCTCAATTTGTGACTCCTTCATGCATTTTCTGATCTGTGTGTTTGAAAGGCTCAGAGGGCTCTCTTACATACATTTCATAGCTGTAGGATTCTTCCTTTCAGAACTGCTTTCAGCAGATGCAACAGCCGATCACTCATAAATCACCATTAGAAATAACCCAATATGACGAATGGAATCAGAAGTTTTCTTGTTTCCACCACAAACATCGCGTCTTACTTGTAATCGGAGCTCCTCGTGGATGACGTGAGGCGTCTGCTGCGTCCCTACATGACACAAGTGCTTTCATATTTTAATGAGACTGGGTCCCAGGGTGAGAGACTGCATTTACACAGTTTGGGTCCCGACGCGACAGGAGAATTAATATGTTTTAATGAGTCGGAGCCTGGCGGAGCGACTGGCACTCACTCATCTCGGCTCCGAGGCTGAGCTCTGACAGATTCCTTCTTTAAACAACTTCTGCACTGGCCGAGTCAGTTCAACACGGACGGCCATTATTGACAGAGCTGGGAGAGAGAGAGAGAAAGGTTCAAAAGGTTTCCGGACTTGTTTAGATTTCAAAGAGGGAGCAAAACTTTCAAAAGATCTATCAACCCGCAAATTAACATTCCGTGGTGTCTCTCAGAGAACCACAGTGGGATGCACTGATTCAGTTTTCAGTCAATATGTTTTGACTCATCTCTGTGTTTCAGTTATTGACCCTGCTGCATTTCACCTACAGTAAAGGAACAGAACATCTACAATCAGGGAAAAAAAAAAAAAAAAGCCACACGTTCGCGGGTCACTGAGCAGTAGCTCCATGTATCTCAACAACACGAGACCTGGCACCGCTGGCTTGGGCACCATTTGAAAGGGCCCCTATGCAAATTGTCAACCAGTGGCGCGAGGCATTACATATTCATCTGATACGGTTTCCTCAAAGCAGTGGAACAAGCTATGAAACAAATATGAGCTTGACTACTTTATCCTGATGGCGGCTGTTAAATTAGCGCTCTCATTTGACCCTGACTCGACATGACTTCGCTACATTTTGGCGGATGTGAGATTGAACCTAAAATATTTATTCACTTGCCTCTCCCACCATGCAGAGTTCATGCAGGAGCCACGGGTCATCGGAGTTAAAATTAGCGCTGTGAGGTGCAGCAGCTCTGACTGAACACCTTACCCCCCACTAAAAGGCAAATGTTAGCTAAAAAAAAAAAAAAAAAATGTGATAACACTATTACGGTCGCTTCAAGCAGATGTCACTTATATTGACTAAATTGGTTACTTCCACGTGTGAGGGGCCTTATCAACTGATGTAGAAAACCTGTGTGGGCGTGCGAGGCATTTAATATTGACTACATGACCATCTATACATGTTTATTTCATTCACGGTAGTTTGATGTAGGTTATATGTGTGCTGATGCAGTGTGGTGTGTGAATTTTAGTGTATCATAAAGATACTGACCATTGAAGCTGTATGTTTTATTACATCCGACATTTGCTGTAAAAGCCGAAAGTTAGCATTAGCGACTGTATGAACTCTCTGTGAAGTGACCATGCTAAACGGCATCGTCCCGATGAAATGAGATTCAAATGAATATGAGTGAATAAAGCTCCATAATTTGCTTTAAAAATCTGGCTAAAAATAAATCAGGAGGACTCGTAGAAATGAATTAAAATGTCATCCCTCTTGTACTTCAAGTGCACTCTCTACTCTTATGGGCTTATGTCACAGAACATGCCGAGAAAGTCAAACTAGGTGGAAGAAGGGCAAAAACCCCACATTTTTCAATGCGAAAATAAGAAAGACACGTGATAAATGTGGCAAAGTGCCACGGCTGACCATTGTCAAGCCACTGTCGGGCTGATGCACAGTACTCAATATTTACCCAGTAACTGGTAAATATTATCACAAGTTTGTCATTGCATCTTATTGGCACGTCTTGATCAGATCAGATCAGATCAGGAAATATTAAAGTATTTCTGACTACTCAGCTCTAAACAGGAGCATAATTTACAGAATGAACATAATGCCCTGTTGAAGAAGACTTGACACCAGCGCTTGAGATCATAAACTCATTCGGAAACTGTTCACCGAGGCAATACATCAAGTGAGAAGTAGGATCATTTTCCCATAAGCTTACACACAATCAAAATTATTTTTGGAACCCAGTGGTGTTTTTGCCCCGCCCCCCCCCTCCCCGCTAGCTGTGAGAAAGAGTGCAGGTTGAAGGCGCCTTCGTGTCGGCCTCGCTTGTCAGACCCAGAGGCTCCGTCCACTATTTATTCTGTCTATAATGCAGACGAGCACCTCGGACAGCTCCTTTGCCGCGAGAGAACAAACACATCAGGGCCTCTGCGAGCACCAACAATCACTTCAGTAATCCTGACAAATACTTGTATCGGATATATGTTGAAACGAGACGTCTTCGCTGGCAGATTTCTTTTCCCTGTGGTACAAAATAAGGCCGTATTACAGACTCGTCAGGATGGAGATTTTGCCGCAGTGTTTTCCGCGCGCTGAAATGCTAAAGTGTTTGTGACATCCCCGAATGAAAGGTGCCCGAGCCAGACAAATTCCTTGGCAGGTTTTAGGCTGTCATATTTTTTTTAAAGGCAGATTAGCGGCGTGCCGTATAAAAAGAAAATAAACAAAAAAATCAAACACGCAGCCGAACAACCAATTAAAATGTGAGAACATGGCAAACCCAATTTCGCTTCATCCCTCTCTCTCCATCCTTACACTCCCTCCTTCTTCCGTGCCTGCGTTTCCCTCTCCCTCCTGTTTCGCCATCCCTCTGCCCTTTGGTGTCAGCTCTCTGTTCTGGCATTTACGAGACAAATGCTAGTGTGTCACACCTTGTCACTCATACGGCGCACGCGCGCTCGCCGGGCACGCACGCGGCTAAACGCTAGAGTGTCAGCAGGCCTGTCGAATCGAGTGTCAGCTAGCAGGGACCTCCCGACTTGGCAGGACACACACACACACATACATACGCGTGCACACACAAATTTAGACGCAAATCAGGTAGAAACACGCAGAGAGAGGTGGGGGTGTGGAAATTAACAATATGCAAACAAGTGGCCCACCATGAGTTGTTGACACCTGAACAATGGAAACACAATTAGTCTCCCTCTCCATCAACCCCCAACCCACCCACCCACACACACGCACACACACGATACTAAACAACAGCAGGCTTCAAAGGCTGAGCAGAAGTGAGACAAAGATTAAATTCCCCTGGCGGTTTGGTACCAGAAGCAGATGGCGACAGAACTTGGCAGTGGAGGCAGTTTGGTACCGGAGTGATATATGGACAGTCTCTGCTATTACTTTATACTAGACAGTGGAACCATTACACTTTGAGTAATAGTTGCCCTATTTACGTCCCCTGCTCCTCAGCTGTTTGCCTCAGTTTCTTTAAAGGACCATCCCTGTTATGTTTAGACTGCATGCTACGCGTAAACGAAGTCCCCCTCTTGGTCCAAAATGTGTCTTTTCTTGTTGTGCCTACAGTTGAATGTTTGAGTTTTACTGTGTGAAATGTTTTTGGTGCTAGAGGGCTGTTCTCACACTGGTTGACGAGCCTGTGCATTTTCTCTGCGCTCGTTGGAAATCGGGTTTTAAGAGGCGGGGCTACATGGTGACATCACAAATATATAGAAGCCGGTTTCCCGATCTGATATTCAGCAAGTGTGATGTGGAAATTTGAAGCCTCCGGCGCTCAAACACTGACTGGACTTTGCTGGAGTAGGAGACATTTAGATTGACGCAGATAAAGTTGTGATGTGAAATGGGGGGAAAAAATGGCAATGTCATGTATTTTGGCATTTGGGAGAATGATTAGGTGCCGTATTTTGTTACAACTGGAATTTATCTGTTACTTGTAACTTGTTGTTTACTGTGTGATTCATCTGTTTTTTGGCTACTAAATTAATAAAAGAAAAACTACAAAATGAACAGTAGACAAACTCATAAACAAAAGCTGTGCAAGACTGTACATCTTTTTTTAAATATCACTGTGACTGTGAATATTATGATATCCTGACTGATTTTAGATGAACATTAGAGTTGAAATGTATAAACATTGACTTTAAAAGAACAACACCTGCAATAATGCCTTAATACTGTTTTGCGTATCAGCGAAAAAGGCATCTTTTTAATTTTTTAAAAAGGATTTGCTGCCTTGATTACATTTGATGCAGATGATTTTTGAAAGTGAATCCCATCGTGTTGCCACATCTGTACTGTATCAGCAAAGAACAGTGATGTATGGCTCCCAAAAATACTAACCAGATGCATTTTTTTCACTCAGACTGCTCCCTGTCCTGCACTGCCAGCTGGGGAAACTCTGGGGAAGTCTTTGGATTCGTTTTTTCCAACAATTGCTCCCTAAAGGATGAATTCACCCAAAAATGAAAAAAAACAAAACATAAAAAGACCGTCTTTATCTACTTACCCGCATGCCGATTGAAAGTCGAGCGATGTTGTGTAGTCCGTTAAATAATATTTCTGGAGCTTCACAGCAAAACAGAGCCACAGCGCTCTGATAAATAAGTCGATGTGGCTCGTTCTGAAACTTTTTTTTTCTTTAAAAAACAGAAGAAAACAAAAACATGATATTGCTCCCAACAGCTCTTTCAGCGTAATCCAAGTCTCTGGAAGCCCAGAGATCCCAAACTGACTTTTTTGGCAACCTTAGTAATTCATCTTGATATCAGTGTATAATATTACAGTAAACATATTCCACCACTCCACTGACTGAACGAGATGCCGACTGCTCGGGTAAATAAACAGGATATCTGTTAACGTCTTGAATTTACAAACAGAAAAATGTGCTTTGGCAGACAAAGTTTCAGTTTTTACAAACACATCCACGGTTTTCTTGCTACCCTCATTCTTCCTCTGTTTCTCTCTCTCTCTCTCTCTCCTTTCTGTCTCTCTGTCCCTCGATGTCTCAGGGGAAGCTGAAGTTGACAAGTGGAAAGACGAATCGGGCCATCACCACCCTAAACGGAGGGACCTACTTCGGGGCTGGCATGGAGGTTACAGCGCCAACACACACGAACACAGGCGTAAGTACACACGGATCAGATTGTCATCAGTTGGCATATGTGAGCTGACAGCATTCAGAGACGTGCGGGGAAAACATGGAGAGAGATAAATGCAGCACTGTATACAGCTTATGTGCAACTTTGTGCAGAAAGTCAGAGTCAGTCATTTAATAATACCAAGAAACTCTAAACAACACACACACACACACACACACAAACACACACAAACTTTCTCTCACACTCTCCTTCTTGTTCACTCTGGTCCTCTCCAGACTTTAGGACAGCTCTTATAGAGTAATGTATTATTCATATGAAGGATTGTGTGTGTGTGTGTGTGTGTGTGTGTGTGTGTGCACGCGCGCACAAAGAAAGTCAAAAAAGTGTGCATCTGTGACTCTGTGAGCGTGGGTGTGAATGTGTGTGTGTGCGCATGTATGTGTGTGTGTGTGTGTGTGTGTGTGTGTGTGTGTGTGTGTGTGTGTGTGTGGCGCTGCATTTGGAGGCAAGCAGCAGGTAAATTGAGGTCAGGTGAAGTCAAAGGAAAAAGCCAGACAAAAGACAGATGGACACACACACACACACACACACACACACACACACACAGAGCAGTACATTCATAATTACAGACAGCGGTTGGCTAAGTTCATTGACTCAGCATATTTTGGAGTGCATGGTCAGAAGAGCATTCTCCATCATTTGTCAGTGTGTGTGTGTGTGTGTGTGTGTGTGTGTGTGTGTGTGTGTGTGTTCTTTTTGAAGAGTGTGTTCAGCATCTCGGGATACAAAGTGTCTCGTGTTTCAGCATGCAGGTTTTGAGCCATTAATTGCATCATGTGCTCATCGTGCCTTGTCACACCAAATGTCACATTTCGGGCTGCCTGGATTTCAAAGTGCAAGTGCAAGTCCTTATTTCTGTATAACACTAATAATTTAGTGCATTTTCATCACGACATTGAACACAAAATGAAGCAACAGTTCATGATCGTGATTGAACTGATTTTGACAAGCTAGAGAGATTTCAGAGTGAGACTTGTGTGTCTGGTTGCAAAATGGATCTTATTTTTCAACTGAAAGATCTTTATGTTGGAATCCTTCCTGTGATGTTGTCAGACACTCAATATAGAATAACAACCTCAGCCTGTGAGCGGTAAAACGAGCACTTTGAAGGATTACGTTCCAGCCGTGACATTGGAGGCGATATACTGGAATGATTCCCAAACTTTTGGTTAGAATACATTTTTAACATTTGGGGGGTTATTGACCAGGTTTAACATTTTAAAAAGAATATCAATATGTAAATACTCACATGCCTGCCGTGGCTGTAAGAAACACTGTGGACTGCGTTAATGTTACCATCGCACAGCGACTGCGTTCTCTTCGTATTCCTGCCTTTGCTTCCTCATTCTACTCATCTTTGAAAATAAGTTGGACATCTCGGACGGGGAAGAGGAGGCGATTGGCTGATTGCACCACTCGGAAAATGAGCCAATCATCAACAAGGGGCCCACACACTGATGGTGCAGCTGCAGACCACAATGTCTCAAATTCAGAGAGCTCTCAAAGGAGGCGCAAACTAAGTCGTTGTGGACATTTTGTGAATGCACATACAAAAGAGCATGGTGACCATGTGTCAGGCCTCGAAGACAGCCTGTCTCCTGATTGTCCTGACGCGGCTCCCGTCTAGCTACCTTACACCTCTTGTGATTTCTGCCCCTGCAAATAAGTCATTATCGAGCTATTCATTCACTAAATGGGGATTTTATTAAGTTTCAAACAGTTCTTTAGATGGAATATCTTTCTGTCTGGTATGACACATTTCACGTCACCGTGTCCCTCAATATACCAGTGGCCATCATTTTTGTGAAAGCCACTAGTACACAACAGCTTCAGAAAAGTTAGAAAGACATGTTTTGATTCCCTATTTCCACCGTTCGGATGTGGAAAGAGCGCGATCGCTCTCCTCCAATTCATGTCTTGATGTCCACCTCTGTTACGCTCGGTGAGAAACCGCCATCGCATCCAAGAGGTAATCCCGAAGCCCTGCCGAGGAGAGATCCAAAGATTAAAAGAGAGGGATGAAAAAGTTTTAACAGCCGTGATAAACACCAGGGAAAAAGAGATTGGATGGAGATGTAGGGGCATCGACCGACACTTAAGCTTCAACTGGACAAATAAAAACTCCTCAGTGGCAATCATGCGGCTGGCAGGAGCGGCGGGACCCGGGGGGAGTTTACAAGATGTAACACCGCGGTAGACAGAGAGAGGAGAGAGAGACGGCTCGACACTTTCAAAAAGTAGTCAGCCAGTGGAGACGCGGCGACAGAGAAAGAAATGCAGGTGTGATTGTACTGCCAAGCGTAAACCTGGGAGACAACTGCTGTTATTGAGCTGTCACCGCGGAGGTAAACTCAGCGCCGCAAAGTGTGTGTTTGCGCCGCTCAACCCGACGCTGCTGCTAAAAAGAACGAGTTAACGCCGGCCGACGTGTCCCTTCTCAGAGATCTCTAAGTGCTGGTTTTCTTCGGCCATCTCCTCTCCTGCTCGTGGCCCCCCGTCATCGCTCATAACACACATGAGGATGTGATTTAGCAGGAGCAGAAATCATTGCTGCTGTTAAAAGTCTTTTGCAGGACACTAAACTTTCAGCTCCGGGCCTAGAAAAGTGTAAAACTTGTGAGCCTCTTTTTGAAGGAACATGAATCCCTCTGTCTGCCTGCGTGTAAGCCCTCACATTTACTTTTACTTTGCGCTGACCTTTACACACACACCCATACAGAAATAGCAACTATGTTATTATCGTAAAAGGTCAGTGTGAATGGATTGTACATACTGTATGAATGTGGAGGAGCAGCACGCACACCTGTGCCTTTTTAGGTTACTTTAAACAGCCTCATAAATCCCTCTTTTGTCGGCTCTCTAACTGATGGGAGCCCACTTTTGTGTGTGTGTGTGTGTGTGTGTGTGTGTCAAGTGCGTGCTTGCGCGTCCACTTTCAGGTTTTTTCGGACCTGTAATTGCACCGCTGCCGGGAAAATAATTCCTTGATGCAGAATCAGAAATAAATCAAAACAGCAATAACAGTTTTTTTTTTTTTCCTCTTTCTATTTTTTCACCACACACACATGCACACACTGATCCCTTCTCTCACTCGCTGACACACACCCACGCTGTAATGTTCATTAGGGGCGTTTCCATGGTCACGCACACACACACACACACACTCAAAGACTTGCGTGCGCACACACAGGCCTCACACACACACACTGCTAAAACAGCATTTTGTCCATAAAGTCTATTTCCATGGTTAAGTTGTGATGAATGGGACTCAGTTGAAGTCAATGAGATAGCGCAACGCCATAATTCAATTCAACACACTTACGCACGCACGCACGCACACAGACGCACTCGCGCGTACGCGCACACACCGCTGAGCATGGGCTCATAACTCAACACTTATGCATACACACACTTAGAGACACACACTCGCACATTTGTGCTCAGAGTCAATGAGACCGCAGTGTGCCATAATTCACTGTAAAGATAAATGCCCAGTGTGCATTATCACTGAGTCTGTGTGGCTGGCTGCTGGCGTGTGTGTGTGTGTTACGGAAAGTGAGAGAAAGTGTGTTTTGTGTGCTGGCATTATTGCTGAGTCTCCTTAGTGGGATGATGTCAGCATAACAGGACAGACATACACACACATTTATGGTACTAATGTTATTAACTGGTTCCTACTGCCTATTTGCGCTCATGAAAACTTCAATAAATTCATTTTTATAAACTGTGTATCTTATTTGGGTTTTTTAATTTTTTTTTTTATTCGAGTCGTAAGGCATTAAAAATTCTGCCGGGGGGCGAAAAAGAAAAAACTCTCTAATTCTTAGCGAAGTGCGTGGGTTATGGGGTTGATATCTCCCAGGCAGACGTGTCACTTCCAAACTTTCAAAAACTCATATAAATTAATCATTAATGAGGGGCTGAGGGAAAGAAGAAGAAGAAGAAAAAAAAGCATGACCATAAGTGAGGCTAAGTGGTTTAGGGTAACCAGGAGGCTGCTTTTCTGTGAGTTTTTATCTTTACCGCCCTCTAAGATGTTTTTAAAAGGTAATTCGGGCTGTTTGCAAGTCCCTCATATGTTTTGGAAGCTGCAAAGGTTATGTTTGGCAGTTCTATATAATAACTGCCAGAGGGGGAAAGCTAGCAAGAAGGAGCTGATTTTATTGAAAAAGAATCTACGGGAACAGGGGCCTGTTAGTCTATATGAGGCAGCAAGATGTAAAAGCTTTCTGGATATATTAATACTGATGAACCCAGTGATGTCAGCTGATGTGTTGATGGTAGGGCCACAAGAATACGTTCACTGAAGCATGTTACATTCAGCGCTAACGCTATTGGCTACTGTAGGCGCTGATCAATGGCGTACGTATCGTTACGTAACATGTGGAAACAAATAACAGCCAGTTCATAGGCAGAGGTGCCCCCAGGAAATATTTCATAAGCGGGGCCAGAGAGGGTCTTGGGGGTGGCCACCACTGTTCACGGGGACTTTAAATAACGACGTACTACTACAATAACTACATGTACAGCTACAACTACTAGCCGGACACTGGACAACCCATTCTACCTTCTACTACTGCGACCGTGACTGCCTTTTACTCCTGCTACTGGCCGGGGGCGCCTTGATTCAAACCGGCCATTATAAACCAATGACTAGACCACCCTCTGTACCACCTGCACCACAGCTGTGCTTCTGCCATTATCACTGCTGCTGCTACTAGTATAACTAGCCGATTACTGGACAACCCGTTCTACCTCCTACTACTTCAACGGCAATTGCCTTTTACCACCCCAGCCAGAGCCTTGCTGCTACCATAATCAGTGCTGCTGCTACTGCTTCTAGCCAATTACTGGACGACCCATGCTACCTCGACTTAGATATTCAGTGGTATTACGATGTGACGTCTCCTTTGATTTATGCCTGTGTTATACAGTTGAATCCCCAGTGCGCCCATCAGAATGAGACGTGCGGTTTTCTCCGTGTAACTCATTATGATTTTTAATTTGAAAGTCTGATGTATTTTACTGTCCCCGTGGGGAAACATGTCCCGGCCCTCGCCCCGCTGTAGATTTGCTTTAATTACAAAAAAAAAAGCCACATAAATAAATATGCGGCTCAAACACAATTACACAGAGCAATAAATACAGCGAAGATGACATCAGCGCAATGTCATCGGACCCGCTCAGTCCCAAATATGTACATTCGCAAGTGGCATATTTAGGCGGACTGAAACACAAGCGACCTCTCCTCTCGGGTTTGTTTTGTGGCGGCTGAGTTTATATCACTTTCCACCTGGAAAAACGTGGTTTAGCTGAGTCGCTTGTAGCTGAAAAGCAAACATTAAAACAGGACAAAAACTCTCCTCCTCTGGGCCCGAAGAACCAAATGAGATCGCGCCAGCTTCACCCCACAATCAGATGTGCAGCGTGGCCAGCCGGTCCAGCTGTTTATAACGCTACTTTGACTCTTCATCTCCCTCATTTAGACCTCTTTGTCAGTTTATATCTTTTTGGAGGATAAACTTTATTATCTCTGTAGGGAAATTTTGTTGGTCGAGCGCAATGAAAGATTGAACAACACATTGAATTATACAGCAATCTGAACCCACCGTACCCTCCCACACGGACATCAATCACATGCCCTCTCACCACCCCGTTACACACCCACAAGAGAGATCGGGCTTCAATAAAAACTCGAAGAATCTGAAAACAAATGTAAAGTAAAGTGCCCTCGCTCTGTTCCGTCTCCCCCGCTCCTTTCTCATCCTCCTCCAATCAATCTAACCGTTATTGAGTTTCATGTATCCCTCATCCTCTCGCATGAGTCGACCGAGCCAGTTTCAGAAACGCAATTTGGCCTCATGTTTTCGGGGCGTTTCAAAGAGGATCTTCGTCTGAAACGCATTTATTAAAAAAAAAAAGGCTGCCAACATCTCCTCTTCTTTATCGGTTTTAAAACGAGCCAACAACAAAATTGTGGAAGGCGGCCAACATCTGGTGCGGACAGTCTGGTTGCTCTGCTGAGTCACAGCTGGATCAACCTCAGTTTGGTCCCCTGCATGATCGGCCGTACTGTTTTGTTTTTTATAATATTGCCAAGTTCAGGATTTATCATTTTTTAATTTTGTTCACCAATCAAACAGCATAAATATGATTTAGTTTGATTCTGAATGTTAAAAAACTGAGACAAACACAACAGCGAGGAGAGGAACAAGGACCGTCAGCCAAGAGTAAACCTTATAAACATGAACAGGCCCAAATCTGGGCCGCAGCTCATGTCTGATCTGGTGGGCTGGACCCAGCTCAGACCCGGGCCGGTTCTAGGCTTATTCAGCTCGCTCTTGACAAAACATGTGGCCGCGATATGGCCCGCTCGTGGCTCAGATCTGACAAACAGGAGTGGACCGCCCATGTGCCATCATTCCACTCTGTTCGTGCCTGGTACAATTTTGCCATCCGGGATTCCTTAACCGTCGTCTGATTTGAACCGTAACCCAGATCTTTCCCTTACCTTATCTTATACCACGTCACGTACGCTGAAATTAAAAACTTAAAAAAAAAAAACCATTGGTGTTGGATATGAAAAACACAGGACCTTATCTTTTGAATGAGCCCCGACGATTTGCAGGATCATCCAACATCTGCCGTCTCGTGCCGCGATTCTCTACGTGCCTTTCTCTTTCTCTCTTCTAGAAAAGTGTAATGTTTCTCTCTCTCTTTCTCTGCATCTTCTAGCAATGGCAGCCTGTCTGTTCAAATTTCACTCCCATCACTACCACACACACACACGCACCACATACCATCATTGGAGGGGAAACAAATTATTCCAGGACAGGAGAACTGTTTTGTTTGGTTCACCCTTGTTTGTCTTTTTTTTTTTTTTTCCTCCTTCCCTCTGTCTCCCTCCCTCTCTCACCCCCTCTCTCCCTCCAACAGATGGGGTATTTTAATGAAATCAGCCTTGCCTGTTCCCATCTGTGTGAGAAATGAATTTCACCATTTTTTAAATGAGGGAATTTACAATGAGACAGGCTGGAACGCAGGGAACCCCTGCGCACAGTTTTCTTTTTTTATATAATTTTTTTTTTTCCTCTCCTCGGCTCTTGTACCTATTATACTTTCACTGCATTTGTCTGTGTCTCTGTGTGCCTGTCTGTCAATCCGTCTTTCTTCTTTTTCTGTCTTTTTCAGAACAGAGCCTCTCTTTAATAAATTACACGTAGGGCGGCACAATGCTGGGGAAAAAAAAAAAACATCCCATTGCGTTTGTCGTGACAGACACTGCGACTACAGTATGACTCATGATTAGCAGGAACGATCATTGTTCAATCACTAGTTTCATTTTGACGTGGAAAACTTTGAAAATCACGAGGATGAGATGTTTTCTCACAATTTGGAGGCCAGGGCGTCTCGTTAGCACCACAAGTGCTTCGTTGTGATGCTGTTTCTTCAGGCATTTTCATCGATGAACTGCAGCTTCTGGGATTCTCTGCGGCCGTAACCGATGCAGACGTCTGCGCGGCCATTCGGTGGCTGAAGTTGCAGCCCGTTAGCTTAGTTTAGCATAAAGACTGGGCACAGGGTAAAACAGCTGGCCTGATTTTGTCCAAAGACAGTGACGGAATGTAACCAAGTACATTTGATGAAGTACTGTACTTACATAGAGTTTTTGCACTTTACTTGAGTATTTCCATTTTCTACAACTTTATACTTCCTCTAATTTACATTTTAGAGGCAAATATTGTGCTTTTCTACATCACTACATCTGTTTGATAACTTTAGTTACTGGTTACGTAGAGCATTTTAAATTGATTTGCTTTATTGGCAATTGCATATGATAATCTGTCGACCCATGATATATTATTGGTAATATAACAGGTATATGAAGTATAATTTGCTTTGAATGGTAGTTTGATTGACCAAAAAATGACTTTTGTTACTAAAGTTAATTTAATATCAGATACTTTCACTCAATTACTGCTTCTATGGGCACCTGTCACTTTTAGTACAGTAGTGTTTTATCATAATATCTTTATTTTCACTTTCTATCCATTCTACCTAGCTATTTGGTGACATTAAGCTGTAGATTTTGTCTGTAAGTGGACGCGGTGGCTCACTGGTGGTTTGTTAGTGTAGTCGCACACACAGACAACCAAATCTGTTGGCAAAGTACAGTTTAGTTGGTAAGTTCAGTAAATCAAATCAAATAATGCTGTGTTTACATTATTATTTGTGGTTTTGACATAACATTATCTATTATGTTTCTTGAATGGTATGATATCTGCAGTTGTAAGAAAAGGGCAGGCAGGCTTGTGTCCAGAGGAGAATCAGTTTGTCTTGGAGAGGCTCCTCCGTCTTATTACCAACCATTTAGCTGTCACCGAGTGTGGCATGAAGCATCCAACTGCTCCGGTGGGACTGCACGGTGGCCGTCGGTTCAGACCGTGGTTGTGTGGGGCAGTGACCAGATATTATTGTGCATAATCCCCTTTTATATCCACTGGGTGCAACACAGATCCGTTCAGGTTCAAATATCCACAGGAGTCGTTTCAGAAGGAGGGCAGCTTCCAGCTCCACGGCTGCAATATTTTTGTGTGTCGGTCAGGTAGATCGTTTCTACTTCACTTACTTCAGTTCTCTGCCTTTTTTTTCTGCTTCAAGTGTTCATGTTTGTATTTACAATATTGATTAGGGTTGTTTAGTAACTCTGTTTGTTTTTTTTAAATCGATAACTCCCTGCTGCCTGATTTTTGTATATGACGATTTGATATTCTGTAGCTTTGGTAAGATTTCAAAAAAGTCAACATGTACTCAGGTGAAGCAATTTGACGTCATGACCACCACAACACCATGGTCTTCTTCTTCTTCTTCTTCTTCTTCTTCTTCTTCTTCTTCTTCAGAACCACCTTTAAAGTTAGAGAAAGAGGCATACCGCCATCTACTGTATTGGAGCGTACAGATGCTGTACTTTTTGAATCAACAAAACTAACTATAACAACTATATTAACAGTTCTGTTAGTTTTGATCTTTTTATTATCTTCTGACACATTTCTCATTATTATATCTTATATCATGCATCAACATTGTTTTGACATTAAACAGTACTGCTGTGAACTAACCTGTCACAAAGTCAAAAGTATTCTCTGCAACAATTATTTTTTATTAGTTTTTTACTACGTAGGTGGATTGAATTGCCTCCAAAACAGATAAAAGTGTTGTGTTTCACAGAAATCTAACCTTTTCTTACTCTATCTGTTGTTATTGTTGTGTTTTATCCATTTAAAAAACCCCTTGTGCACCCTTTAGAAGCTGAATCCCCTAAACAGTGTGGTCTCTCAAACGGGGCCATCAATCAGAAAAGGTCAACGACTGAAATGTTGACTTTTTGGAAGATGTCAGCTTTTCATCTGTCATCGGCAAGAGGTGTGTGTTGTGTTTTCAGAAAGAGTGTTTGCATGCGTGTTTGCCTGTACACATGTGTCCGTGCCCTGGGAGAATTTGAGCTTGCGTCTGTGAGGGGGGACTGTGTGTGCCGGCACATATGTGCATGGCAGTGCGTGTTTTCTTAGGTGTGTTTTCAGGAAGGGAGCTGTCAGACATGATGACTGACGTCACCCTCATTATACACACACTCACACACACACTCACAATTCACATAAGTTGGCAGGTTAAAGCAGTTAGCTACCTCGAAAACAGAGAAGTCATTCAGACGAACTGCACCTGCTTTTGAAACGGCTTAACAAGCAATTGCACTGGGAGAGACTCGCACACAATAATACACACACACACATACACACACACGTGCAAGCACACGCTCTCACACTCACACACACTCACACACACACAGATAGCTAAATTCATTTCCAGGCAGATGATTGGGAAGTAGCCTGAATAATTACTGATATTACTACCGAAAGTGAAATAGAGAGACAGAGAAGGGGAGAGAGAGAGGATTAGAGAGTGAAACCAACAGATCCTGAACATCTGAATTTACCAAGAGGCAACTACCTGTGTGTGCATGTGTATGTGCGTGTGAGAGAGAGAGAAAGACAGTGTGTGTGTGTGTGTGTGTGTGTGTGTGTGTGTGTGTGTGTGTGTGTGTCTGTCTGTCTGTCTGCAAGAGGTAGGTGATGCGTCAGTAATACAGTCGTTGCGGCAGCAATTAAAATATGTAAATCCAGGAGTGTCGGGGTAGAATCTGATAGGCTATGCTTAACTGCACTCAGTTCTGATTGATCATGAATATACATGAGTCACAGCAAAATTCGATCAGAAACAGATACATAGATAGATAGATAGATAGATAGATAGATAGATAGATAGATAGATAGATAGATGCTGTGTTTGTGTGTGTGTGTGTGTGTGTGTGTGTGTGTGTGCCTTAATATGAATATGAATATATTTTGGGTTATCATTGTAAACAAATATGCGAGCCTGCATCCTTCTCATAACCCTCATCATCAGGACTCAGGCTAGGTGCCTGGAAAATATGCAAATCAATTTTTTTGTTCCCAAAATATGGTAATGAGGTTTGAGCGGTGAATTAATTAGACGTTCTACAGAGATTCTACGAAACCTACCGGCCGTCACACTGTGTGAAGTGTGATTAGGCGATCATTTGCATATTAGTCCTATTAAGGGACATTAGCGAGCCTCTTGGTCACATTAGACCTAAGGAACTGGTGTTTACTTGTTACATTAATGAGGGAGGTAAAAGGTCAATGAGTCAGAGCCCCACAGAGGCCTTGAAGGTCTGGGCAGGAGGACCCTGCCTGAATAAGTACTTTATTGTTGGCTGACAAAACTTTTCAACATGATATTTAGTTTTTAGAGAGCTCAGCGATAATGGTCAGTGTTACTATAGCAACTATTCCAACCTGAGATTTGCCCATATTTTTACAGCAGCAAAAGTACGGCAGGAGACTGTGAAGAGCTGTTTGGGATATTTTGCAAAAGCAGCAATCTTTGAAATGTTTCTCGAGTTTAAATTTAAAGCTGCACTAATCAATATTTTCACGTCAGTCACAAGAAAATAGAGTCACGATCATCATGAACCCACTGAGAATCATCGTCGGAATTTGAAGCAGTTGTCGGCTTGTGGTTTTCATATTTACCAACCCTGAACTTTTATATTTTGGTTAACTCTCACTGCATTTTACGGCGCTGTCTTCAGCTGTGACAAGCTGTTGTTTTTAGCGAAACAGCTCTCATTATAGTCGCACAATTAGCATCTAAGGACCCACATATGTTGCTGAGTGGGAGAGGACGGAGCTAGAAGTAGACTGAATATTGTGAGATCACTGTGTATGTAAAATGGCAAGACAAGTGGGGACAGATGATGGTTACAGATGGTTAAATTGCTCTATATCTGCTGGATATGTAAATAAACAACTGTTTGCTGCCCAGTGGCCCAAAAAAAAATGGATTCATTCTGATTTAAGAAACAGGATGTGTCTTTAACTGGTATCATCTTTTCTGTATAATTAGTTAAAATTATGAAAAACAACATTTCTGCTGTCTATAAGTCCATTACTTTTATCCTTGCAATGCTGAGTAAGCTTTTCTCATTAGACTTTGGGCCTCCTGCAACGTAGAATATGCCAGAAGGTATGTTACCGGTGCCACATGATGAGAACCATGCAAACCAATGTTTTTCCACAATATATTCCTTCAAATGTTTCACAATGAAAGCCTTGTCACAAAATCAATTGTTTCTGTTGTCTGAAATGCTAGAGGGCTTTTAATTTGAAACAGATGAAGGAAGTGTTGAGGTTACAGCATAAGGTAGTAACTTTAACAGGATCAATATATGGCTTCACAAAAGTATTGTAGAGCATAGCATCGATATATAACATGGACCAGCTCTCTTTCTCTTGAGGATGATGTCAGTTGTAGCAGCACTTAAAGGGGCAATACGTAGGAACTGGCCATCTGTCAGATGCATACTCCAAATGACTGGGGGGTCATCACAGTTATCAACAGTTCATAACTGTAACTTGTGTTGGCTATTTAGCTTAGTTAGCAGTGCAGCTAGCGGTCCTATCAGCTGACTTGATTCTGGTTGAGTGTTGTTTTCTTTTTTTACCACTAACACAGGAGCTGTGGGGGCATTCAGGAGGCTAGCTGGTTGGCATGCTAAATTCATACATTTCTTTGACAAAACATCAGACATCACATTCTGCTCATTCAAAAATGAACAAACTATGAACAGAATGTCAATAAATAACAGTTTTGATGTTACATCAAAGATATCTATGCACTGTGTCACAGAAATATCTTCCGAAGTTAGCATGCTAACCAGCTAGCCAAGAGCCTGGAAACCTCTTTCGCATATTGTTCGCAATTCCTGCATATTGTACCTTTAACCCAAGTGTCGAGCTAATCGGCTATCCCGGGGTTCCTACTTACTAAATGCATGCTACAACCTGCAAGAGTTGAAGTTTGTTTGTACACTGGAATAAACCTAACTGTACTTATTATGTTATTGAACTGATTTTTATGGCCACTACGGGGCTTCAGGGACATCAAGTCCGATATTTAATGTCCTTGGTTCGGTCTACTTTTCTCTATCTTAAAACTTCCAGTTGCTTATATTGTTTGTGTTTGCTGCTTATTGCTGGGCAGGTGGAGTCTAGTGGGCTTTTATCAGGCACAGGCGCAAAACAACGTGCCACAAGAAGCTCAAACTGCTCCACAGAGTTCCAGTTTTGGGAGATTGAACGACCCCTCATCCACATACTGACTAATGCAGGTTTAATTATAAGATACTGCCATTTAAGTGCCCTTGCGCAATTAAATGAACCCACAGCTCCTCTGGTGGAGCAGCTGGGTAATGTGCTTTTCTACGGAGCAGAAGCAACCGAGCCGTGTGAATGCGAATGTGAATGTGAAGCAAAGCGACACTTTGAAGAGGTTGGACCCCCTCGGCAAACAGCCGCCGGGTAAATAAAGGAATCACTGATGCTGATTAGCATGCAGAGACTCTTTTTAATGGGGGCTGGCTTATCTCACGTCTCTGTGTCATTATGTTCACCGGCTCCTCTCTCTGTCTGTCATTTAGCAAGTCTCAGGTCAGTGGGCTCCAAGCAGGCTTTCAGCAGCCCGCCCTCGTTCAAATTACAGAGAGGAAACGTAGACAAGAATGATAACCAGCGACAGGCACTGTGGCCACAGAGAGAGCAAACACCATATACTAATATCTGTGGAGTTTTTTTTTTGTATATTTTGTGTGTTGGTGTGTTTATGAAAGCTGCAGCAAAGAGCCCCATTAATTATGTTTTTCTGTAATCTGTTTCTGGTGCGAATTAGCTGTTGTGTGTCCCCTTTGTGTTTGTGTGTGTGTGTGTGTGTGTCGGGGGTTTATCAGGTCTAAACATTACACTTGGGTGTGTCGGAGAGGATAAAATGAATCACTGCTGCTGCACGAATCCTTACTGAAGTCTACCATTAATACCACTTCAGGGCATTTTTCTTTTCAGAGCTGAATTGGAGAAAATGGATTCAGGCTGCACTGCGGGGGGCTAATCTTTGGGCGTCTGACTGCAGTTCAGTTGAGTGGGAATCTTCAGTGAATTTAATAAACGCAGGAAGGTCTTGGACTTATAAAAAGGTGTTGTAGAAGATATGAAAGGAGATGTTTGTAACAACTGTGAGGCCTCCGGTTTGACGGCACTGTCAATCATCTTAGCATAATATGTTACTGCCAGTGCTCTGCGTTGTGTTCTTGATGAAGTCCGTTGTATTCAGCTGGTTAAGTTCACCCACCTGTAAGTGCCGGCTGACAAACAGGTTTGGAATCAGATGGAATTCCCTGTTTTCATTTAATGGCATCGTTTCAGTCCGGCATGAAGACTGTTTGGTGGCGGGCGACGCATCCATCTTCGACAGATGCCATTTGTCAGCTGACGGGGAAAGCTGTGGTGGGCAAATTGGCAGCTAGCGACAACATTGGTCATTTCTCATACACAACTTTGGCCATTATGTGGACGATATCCAGACAGGGGGTGCGCACACTGAGCAGTGAGATGCAGCCAGAAAGATACACAGTTATATAGTTTGAAAAGTATTTTACCGATAACATGATAAAAATGTTGCTCAAGCAAAACTTTCTCAAAATCACAACTGTATATTTACTGTATATTTCAAAATAGCAACATAATACTAATACTAATATAGACATTAGACAGACAGAAGAATATGCTGAGGTGACAGTAAAGCACAAAAGCTTCATCAATCAGCAAAATGAGGAGTTCATCCAGTTGTAATAAGTTTGTAGGTGTTCAAATTTCCATCTTTTGGAACTCCCTGAAGTAAGTTAACCTAAACCTGAAGCTCCACAGCTAGACAGTGCTGCAGCATTCTCCAAAACAGCTGAAGTAGGTGGGGACTTGTTGTAAAACATATATAAACAACGCAAACAAAATGATAAACTGGTTTCATACAGCTTTTCTTGGTGTAATCCAAGTCTCCAGAGGAACCTGAGGCTTCAAACTGATTTGAAAAGATGTTAATTACATGTTTTTTTGTTTTTTTTAAAGCGGTAATTCTTCACTGTAGCGAGCCTTAGCTAACTTTGACGCAAGCCCTGTTGTAAGTGGGTCAACAAGCTCGACCATGCAGGTAAAAATTCTGTCGTTTCAAATCAATTTAGGATCTGTGGGCCTCCAGAAACTTGGATTACGCTGGATGAACGGTATGGAGCCATTTCATGTTTGTTTGTTTCCCCCCCAGTTGTTTTTTCTGTGACAGTCCATCCATCTTTCTCTCGACATCAGTGTCTGACTGAATTTCCATTTTTTGGACAAACTTGAGGGATAAAACATTCATGTTGGCTTAGTGAGGTTTAATGAAACCTTACTAATATGGAATAACAGCATGGCTCTGATAGAGGCTATGATATAAGAAACTGATACGGCTGCTATAAACTGTATTTACTGGCGTTTTTTTCTAACACCACTTAGATCATTTAACATTGCTGCCATTAGAGACTCACAGTATATGTGTCAACATGTGGAGTGTTAAGAGCAGTTAGAGACCGCACACACTGATGCGTCACACACACCCAGCGTACAGTATATCTCTCTTCACGCATTAAAAGTGGAGACCAGCAGCTCTCTGGAGGTCATTTCAGAAAAAAATGGTAAAAACAAAAAACCTTTTTCCTCCCTGGGATCTTTAACAAAACAAAAGTACTGTGTGTGTGTGTGTGTGTGTGTGTGTGTGTGTGTGTGTGACTGCTCACTGTATCTGTGTTTGTATCAGTGTCCCAGCAAACCATGACACGAGAATCTCTTTTAATTAATTTAATAGTTCCATCATTTCTCGATCATCCATAAACGCCGGTGTCCCATACACACACGGACGCACGCACACACACACACACACACACACACACACACACACACACACACACACAATCAAGCACACACACGTTGATTCTCCGTTGGTGTTCCTGATTATTTACTCCATTTGCACAAGCATGCCAACTGGAAAAGTGACTAAGCAGATGTGTGTGTGTGTGTGTGTGTGTGTGTGTGTGTGTGTGTGTGTTTGCACGCGCATGTGTGTGTGTGTGGCATGCATATACCTCATTCTTTGTTTGTTACGTAATCTGACAATGGAATTTAATTATGTCATCATAGAAACAAGGCTTAGGTCGCGCGGTGTTTAAGAACGGTCAATTAGCGTCACTACCGCAACACATGTGAGAGGAAAACAAGTAAGGCAGAGAAGCATGCGGCGAAAAGACAGGGCGATAAAGTGAGGAAAAAAGGAGCTAGAGAACGAAGAGAAGAAAGAAATGCATCAGATATTTATCTTTGAGCATCCATCTTGACTTTTGACCCGTCAATGGTGGAAAACTGAGGAGAGAACATCCTGCAAGAGATCAATACCGAGGAAACAAACGCTCCTCTGGAGGCCAGCTGTGTACAAGAAGCATCGGTAGCTTGCTGGGGAGACGTCTGGACCAAAACACAAAAGCTTCCCCCCCTCAACTCGAGACACGCGGGCCGACGCAGAGAGAGATAAAAAGGCAAACAGACAAAAAGAGAGACAGAAACACGGAGAGAAAGAAAAAGGGGAAGATGAGGAGAACCAAAGTGAAACAGTCATCAGACTTCAAAGCGTCCTTTTATCCGATCTGTTTAGAATTTTAAATCGGGAGTCCAGATCCACCAAAACAAAAGATGAAACGATAATCCGATAATCGTTACAATGTTTCGCAGAGGGAAAATATTCCTGAATATATTTATGTGTTTATGTGATTGCCGGGATGAAATGTGCTTAAAGCATGATAAAATGTTTAATTTCGGTTTAAGTGGATTTGTGTTTTTGTTTCTTTTCCCCTTTTTGTTTGTTCGATCGGGGTTGAAATGGGTATCAGCACATGTGTGTGTTGCAGACGTCTTTGTGCGTTCGCATCTGTGAGGAAGAAAGCAAGAGTTAAAGGGAATAAAGGGCTATTGTTCGGTTGTTTGTGTGCCCTTACTGCTGCATACGGTACATGCCAACCCATCTGATATCTTAGCATGCTGAAGAAGGCACATCTGGACATTTGCGTCGTACTTTATGTCTTGTTTATTCACATATAGCGGATTGTAGTGTGCTAATCGGAGCTTTTTCTACTGAGTACTGAATAAAGGCTCAGCCACATTAGCATTGTCTGCTGGCAGCATTTATTCCAGAAGAGTCATTGTGCTTCGCTGAATTTTTCTCATGCATGAGGCAAATTAATGCGATGCTCTCATAGAGTTCAAGACTTGCACTCAAATGTGCACTTTTGAGCAAAGCGTCCTGATTCGACATCCAAAAAGGAGGAAGCAATCGAACGAGTAGGAACTACATCATCGATCTCCCCGTGCCGAATGCGAGTACACAGAAATTGATCCTCCACGAGCACTCAGGCTAAAATATTGTAGAATTAAACTGTTGTCATGGAAGTTAAAGGTAAGCAGATTATAGCAGAAAAGTTCAAGGACAGAGTCTTTTTGGACAGTGGTCGGACCAAAAGCGTGCCCTGCGTGCCATAGGTGCACGAGAGCCTCTTATCCTGCAGCTCAATCTTCTCTATATTAAAGGTGTTCTGTGGAAGTTTTTGTTGTGTGTTGTGTTATGTTGTGTTATCCTAAACTAACGTTATCTACTGTAGCCCGCTGTTACCGGGGCCCTGAGACAAGACACTTCAGGACGTGCGTCCAGCCACATCCTTTTGACTGTTGCGGAAAATCCGACCCGACCGTTGTAACGATACAAATTTATCATAACTGCATAGTAATATTACAGCAATGTACTGTGTTTTTATATTAACCCAGCCATGTCACTTTAAAGCATATTAGACTGTCAGCATGTTTGCGTGTGCACCTTGTTGGACCACTTGTAGGCCTTTCAGCCTATTGTTATTATGTCAGCATGTTAGCCTTTAAGCATGTTGTAAGCCTTTAGGCATGTTGGCATGTGTACCTTGACGTAAAACTACAATATTTTATTTGTATGGTGCTCTACAGTATTTTTAACTAACAGTATTTCCTTGTGTTGTACTTACGGACACTTCATGATGCTGTTCGAATTCAAATTCACTGCAGCGTACTGTGATACTTCAAATGAGTACTCATCGGGCATTGCAAAAAGGATAATTACAGTAATTTGCTGTCACAATTTACAGTGAAAACCTGGTGTTTGTGAACGACCGAGAGAGGCGGAGGTTTCCTTTTTTATATCACGTTACAATGCGCTCACATATGGCCAATAAACAAGTAATACATGATAAGTTTCTATGAGTTGTTACACAGAGCAGATTTAATAATGGATCAATTGACTATGTGTAATGTGCAGTGGGTCTCCAAGGGTGAACCACCCTCAGCAACTTGTACCCCACCTGCCTGTAGTGGACCATTTCTCAGGAGCCAGATATGGAGGATTTCATGGAGACCAACATTAAGCTCATAGTGGAGCTAATACCGGATTTAAATTCACCCGGTTAGAGGAAGCACAACACGAAATAATTGATAATGTCACTCTGCCTCTGTTGGATGTGTAAATGGGCAACTATTTGTCTTTATAGGATGAACGTCACTGCTATTATTGCAGTTTGTAGTGCTGCTTAATTCAAAAGACATTCACCATTATTCTAGATTAATAGTGAGGTTTTTATTATTATTTCTGTTTCTTTTCAATGTTACTAAACAATATACAATACTGCTGCTTCCATAAATCAAAAGGATCAATAAGCTCAATTGATGGAATCTAAAGTGAGCTACCATCACTCACATGCTGCTCATGAAATTATTATTCTAGAAACAGGAGCCCACGCACTGACTTGGGAGCACAAACATCTTTTATGGAAATTTTTTTGAGTTCGTGCCAAGGCATCTGATACCTTTGTGTGATGTGCATAAACTACGTTGCAGTTTGTAAAGTTATTACCGTGGAGGACAATTTTGATGTCTGCATTCTCATCACCGAGCAGGCAACCTAATCGGTGGGCCAATCTCTCAAAATCCCAGTGTGTTTTTTTAACAACTGCTAAATTAGTCCGTAGCTGCGAGCGCTTGGTTAAAAAATAAAGTGATAAATGCAGCCTGTTCCTCTGGACTCCGTTCGTACAATCCTCGTTTACATGGACACGTCTGTTTAGACAATCTGCACTTCAAAATATCTCAAGGGCATGTAATTTTAGACAAAGTGGACAGGGGCAGCTTTTCCATTCCTGGGGTTAATCACATGTTGGTGGGGCAGGATGGTGCCAGAGGGAGAGGTAGAGAGAGGCAAAAGGAGGACAGAAATGATTATATTCTGACAAGAAAAGATCGAAAGAAAAGATGGAAAAGAATTTCTAAAAAGTCGATGGAATTTTGCATGACTGACAAAGGGCAATTCAAGTATGCACCCACCCTCACTCACGCTAGCTTGGACTTGGCTGTATATACCTTTTGGCAAGGATTACTGACCAAATCAATGGGAAAACTACCCCCGGACCTCTGACCACAGGGCTCTTAGCCGGGGCAGGACTGAAGGCAAGATCACTGGCTTTTGCAGGCCCCAGGGTACAGGGTGAATATTACACATCTAAAGTGTGTGCATCAGTTTAGCTCATGAACCACAGTGAATAAATGATAGCACAGTAACACTGTTTCCAGCTGCCTGGAGCAGTGGTTAGCTGATAATGGAGGTCAGGGCCACCCGAAGGGATAACAGAGACAAAGAAAGTCTTTCTATTGTAGAAAATATGATGGGGGGGGTATCTAACTTTCCTCTAAATTTGCATTTTTTCTTGTGAGCTGTTTGAAAAGGAGCAGAAATGTGGAGTTTAGAAATACCGTGATGTGTGTGTCACATATAGACATACTGTACATTTTTATATATTTATTATAGAATACATACACTCCAGTCAGTCAGCAGACGTACAGTTGCTGCTACCGTTATTTTAGATCACACTACCTCCCTCAGCATGACCCACCCTACACTGCCTCTGATTGGCTACATCCTATCCCGTATGTCATGTGCATGTGTCAACTCTCAACAAAGATTGAACGGAGGCGAGATGTCTCACTCTGTCACTAAAACTGAGTCTTCAAGACACAGTGCGCAAAAGGAATGTTGCAGCAATGCGCCATGAGATAAATAAATGATGTTTGTTGAAAATTAACGTATGTGAACCTATTCTACTAGGACCCTCAAATAGAAGTACGAACCTGGAAATTATCATAACACGACCTCTTTACTCAATCTGCAACCATGCTCGTGCTGGGCAGAATGAGTAGCTGTGACATCAGAATGTCACAGAGGACCTTGCGGCTCCCTCAAATGCACAATTTTTCAAGACGATCTGTTTGAATTTGTCTGCGGAGCTTTTTAATACTTTCACAGTGGTTATAAAGCAAAAGGACCTGCTTCATGATGAAAAACAAGACGGAAATCTCACTTCAGTATGGATCCTTTAGCTAATATGGGCTTTAAAAAATTGACTATCGGAGGATTTCTCACTCCTTGACGCAGAACACTTTCATTCAACTCGAGGCGCACTGCAGAGCGGATCTCCCCCTCTTTATGATGATTTATTCACCAAGCGGAGTCTCAAAGATGGCAAACTATATTTTGTCATGGTGAATATGTATGTCGAGCGGCGGCAGCGGCCTCCCCGACCCCCCAAATGCATCCTTGCCAATGCACATACTCCATGTTTACAAATATGCACATAAGCACAGCCATACGCACATACTGCCCATACATGCCACTTGCCAACGGAGACAGAGACCATCTTTGTTTTTCCTCCCTCCCCCTCCCTCCCTCTCTCTCTCTCCCTCTCTGTATATTTCTGTTTATATTCACCGTGCTCTTTGAAGTGGTCATAACATTGCATGTCAGTTTTGATGCTCTAATGAATAGACTGTTTGCATGTGACGCACTGGAAAATGGAAACTATGATTCTCTCTCTTTCTCTTTTTCGACTTTTCTGTGTACTCTCTCACCCGTGGTGCTTCTCCTTCACCCGCACTTTCACCTCTTTGATGACATCTCTTCGACCCGTCTTTGTATTATTTTTTTTGTTTGTTTTTCCCTTCGGATAATTGTGTCTCTTGAATATCGTCTCCCGCGCGATCCTTGCCTCCGTCTTGTTTTCCCTCTCTCGCCCACTCACTCTTTTTTTTTTTCTCTCTACATCATTATCATTGCCTTTCCTGACATCACTACTTTATATTCTTTTAAATTATTCGGTTAAACCAAATGTGCGAGAGCTGGTCCTGATCAGTGGCAAGTGACGGTCAAATCTCTCTGATCAGAAGGAGGGTCAGGAACAGTTCCCTTATCTCCACAGCGTTCCAGAACTACACGTAGCTTCACCATGTCCGTAAACGGTGAAAGCGAGCTTCGATTATTGATTTCTTTAAACCAATCCACGTGTTGTGATGTGCAGCGGTGCGCCATTGTCTTGAAGTTATTTTCCTTCTTTTTATTTTTTTCTGAGTCACGACATTTTTTTTTCTATCTGTTTATTTGTTGTGGTTCTTCTTTCATGTCAAATTTGCGCGGCGGTCTTTATGCAGAGTTTTGTTTGTTTGTCGTGTCTCAGGGCCCCCACGAGTCCTAAACTAAAACCCCCTTTCACTATTGTGCAGCCCGTGTTCAAAGATACATTATATATACACAATGTTTGTCATACAAAGTTCCTTTTTCTCCGTCGCGGGGCTAAATGCGCCGACCGGAGTCCGGGGGTGCATTACAAACATGTTGTTTTTCATTATGTTTAACCGAGACACGTTGGCCTGAACCAGAAATACATTTTAACACACAATTTTGAAATTCATAGGCGTATTTATTTATCTTGGTGCGTTTTGCAAAGGGAGAGGGACAGGAGCTGTGGCCAGACCCTGTTGGACTATGGTAACGCTCCACCGAACAGACACTTTCTTGAAAAACTAGCCAGTTCCCAAAGTTTCCACAGTTGTCATATATCCAGCGCTGTGAATATGCATGTATGTGTAAAATAGTGGAAAGAAGAAAGAGTGCCTGTGTACTCTCTGAGTGTGTGTGTGTGTGTGTGTGTGTGTGATCGCTATCCCCCTGCGTTGTGTGATTAGATTTGTCTCCTTTACCTTCAGGGTTGTTGTTTTTGTCTGCCAGCCAGTATATAAAAGCTATGGGTTTACACACACACACACACACACACACACACACACACACACACACACATTAAAGACCCTTGTGGCGCAGCAGTGCATAGTCATGGATGGGTGCCAATAATTCATCTATACTACAATATTACTCATGTAGAACACACACACACACACACACACACACACACACACACACATGGCAAAGTCATTAGTCGCCCCAAACTGCACACACTCAAAGCTTTGTCGTAATAACAACTGCCTTTGTCGAGGATAATAAAAGGTTTATAGTAATGAAATATATTAACATTGCTGACTGAAGCTTTTAAAGTTATGAAATACACAAGTTTGCAGCAGCAAGTAGGCCTTCACATGCAGGAATCCGAAACAGAGCACCGTCAGGTATTCCATAAAAGCTTGATGAATGATTGCTCAGAAAATCCCTGCCGATTGTGTTCCTGCTCGCATACGTCTGCTTGATAAGAATCCAGTAATCCGTGGAGCCCAGCAGGTATCAGGAGCAGCATTTTTGATCTTTTGCACAAACAAATTGCTAATTGAAACAGCCAAGAAACACTCTAATGTCCTGTGAAATACCTTCGATCTCAAAGATAATTACAAACTCAAAGAGCCATTTGGATTCTCCATTACCTGATGTCTCTCACTATTTATTTGCTTATATGGTAAACTGCAGCATGTGTGCACCAGACCTGGAGAGGAGTCAACAAGGAGTGCTGAGACAATGTCCCACGTTGTATTAATTCATGCCTTTTTGAGGAGAGTCATTGGTGGACGCCTCTGCACCATGGGACAGTGCTGTGTGCTTGAAATGAACTTCTTCGTCCAGAGTGTCAACCAACCCGAGATTAAAGAGCAGAATGGCATCACAAAGAGTGGCAAGATGAGATAATCGTTCTTCATCCTGTGAAGGCATTTGTGATGTTGCGCTCATTTGTATGAACAAGAAGAGAGGTTGTTGCATGAAGAATAGAAACAAGCACTGACAGTCGCTTCACAACGTAGGCATGTTCCTATATTACTTGCCTTTTTTGCCAGAAAGTCTTTCTAACGTGGTTAATCTTGTGAAAACAGTCGCACTTCGGTTAGGGTTTAAGAACTACAACTACTTATGTTGAGAAAAAGTTGGATAAAGTTTGTTACGTATGTAAAGCACATTTTGATGTGGCACAAGTTAGGAACCTAATATGATTTAAAATAAAATTTTAAAAAATCAACACTGGCTTTAGGTTTCACACAAACAGCCACCTCTGGGGTGGATATCCAGTGATTCACCGATCCAGCGACTTCATCGCTCTGTAAACCACGTCATCTGACTTTGACAATCTGATATTGGGTTCATATTGGAGTTAGTTGAAAGCCAGGCACACGTCAGACGTGACATCTGCATACTCAAGGGAACCTCAGGCGTCTAGCAGGGCATGACTCAACAACTTTTGATCAGGGACTGAGAAAAAAAAAAAAAAGACATAGTCACACAGACAACAGCAGTTCCTGACAGTGTTTTAACATTCGTAAGTGCGAAACCACTTAATGTTTTGAAGGACAGTGGTCAGTTTCCAGCCGTAACTGTCCAGATACATTCAACAGGAAGTCAGGACATCATCTGCTGTGTTTGTGGCGGTGTTTTCCGACGAGACCTCATGACACCTCCAGCAACGTATGTGCAACCAGAGCAGGTATTTTAAGCCGAAACAAGAACAGGGTCCCAAGCACAGCGTGTCACAAAATTGAATCGAAAAGAGAACTTAAAGAAACATTAAGTCACAACACGAATGAATGTTCAGTTTTGCAAAACAAACACTGGGTTGTAAAAGATAGATATCTTGATATTTTGAAATCACCTAAAGAGCACCTTGTAAATGCCAGTAAATATCCAATGTCACACTTTTTTTTTTTTACAAAGTACCTCCTTGTCAATGTTGCAACAATACTGAAGGGATAACTGTTGATAAAAAACTCATCAGTAATGTGGATATATTAACTAGGTAGACCACTATAGAAAGTTCACAAAATGACATCACCGTACCATAATGCGGCTTTTAAAACCAGGAAAAGACAATGCTTATGTCTAAGATGATATATCCAGTAATGACATAATATTATAGATGGAATATAAACATGGTGCTGTTCTTATCGGAATGTATAGATCGTCTCACGGGGACGTTACATCTGTTGTGGAGGCAGCTTAATGGAAACCCGGTTCTAAATTTCCACCGAATTATGTGACTGATTACCGTTTCAAGCGGGCCATCAGTAATCTCTGATGAATTATACATCGAGGCTAACTCTCCCGAACTGTTTCTCTGCTGCTTCAAATGAAAAATTTGTGAAGCGAGAATCGGAATAATTCATTTTTTTTTTCCTCGGCTGCCGCTTGTATCTTTCACCGTCGTCGTTAATATTGTAACCCTCTTCTGCTGCGACTCGGTCACGGCTTGTTGGGTTTAGCGGAGGGTACGCTCTGCACTGCCGCCGTCACCGACCGCTGACCTCCCACGCACAGACGCATGACACACACTGACGCGCAGATGCATGACACACACGACTGGAGGGATTCAGCCACCTTTGTGTTACCCACTGTCATGGTGTCAGGGCAGTGAGTCACTGGATGGCGACTGCACGATTTAAAGGAAAGTTCCGCCCTCAGGTACTCTTCCCTCTTAGATGCAATCCATCTGCTATGCTCCGCGCATTCCCGCAGTTATTTTGTGATTAAGTGTTGCAATTTACCAGTTCGGTTGTCCCCGCTCCCTCTCAACCTGTCCGCTACTCCGGTTAATGCTTTCCTGCATTTTCCCCAGAACGACTCTAACCAATCCCCTCAGATCACAAATGAACTTGTTGCTTTCAGTTAGCTGCATGTGTGTGTAGGTGGAAGAGAGCCGAGTGAAGGCAGGATTTGTTCCCATCAAGAAAAAATGAGTCACCCTCTTGAGTCAAAATGTGCCTGGAAGCTACAATATATTACGGCAAACCAACGAGAGGAGAAAATTCATACCCAGATCCTGATCTTTAGTTTGATTTCACTCTTTGTGAACGTCGGCTGCCAGTGTGAGAGGAGTTCCCGGCTCAGAGCTGGAGGAACGACACGCAGAGATCTGACTGATGTTTTCAGCCTGCCGTTAAAACTCACTTATCTGCTCACAGTATATCTCACCACGCTATGAATACATCTACAGCTCCTTACGATGACATTCACAGTTTCCAAATATGTACTTTTTTTATATACAAGACACAGTCCAGAGAGAGGGAGAGAGAGACGCCTTTCTGATGGTTTGATGATATTTTCATACTGGTTGAAACTATGCAACTGAATTTTCCCTTAGTTACTTATTAGAAGACAGAGTCCTGGCCAGGATTTAATATAATACTAATGAGTTGTGGGGATTATGTCATGAGTCCAAATTTCAGTCCAAACCCTCTAAACAGGAAAAAAAAAACCTTCTTCTTCTTTTACATTTTATTTTCACGATTTATGTTAACAGTTACAGTTAATTAAACTTCAGACAATTGTTATTTAACTGTTAATAAATAACTAAAACTTATAAATCATTTACTAAGCAACACTAAAAGCTGCAAATTTTTTAATGGCCATCCAATTTATGTTCAAAGGCGAACTACACAGAAATTTGATTTCAAACATTTAATATTAAAAAAAAAAACATATAACATAACATATTAAACCTCAGCTGCAACTTTACAGCAAACACTTGCTTAATTGTTGGTTAACCGTGAAACAAGTAAATAACTGGTGTAATCAAATTAAACATTAGCATTGATTAATGATGGTTACAACAAAGTGTTAACATTTAATGTTTTATAAATGAATACATCATGTGTAATATGTAGTAAATTGTAGAATTTTTATTTTATTGTTTTTTTTTTCTTGTTTGTTTTGTTTTGTTTTGACCCTGATGTAGGACTCTCTGGTCAGTCTTCAGTGAGATACAGACCATAAAGGGCTGAACTTGAACTCCAACACAATACTATAAAGAAATGAACTTTGCAATTCAGTTGTATTTATTAATGGAGAAACCTACAAAAAGCAATATGAATCCTTTTTTTTTATTATTATCATTTGTTTTACTGTTTATAACTTAATTAAAAGGTGTGTTTGTTTATTTATTTATTTTTTTACTTTCCATTCTCATTATGGATCCACTGATATAGTTTTCACAGGGACGGTGTTGTAGGGGCAACAATACTGATAACTAGCTGTGAAGAAGGGTTAGGGTCATTCTTTATGTGGAATGACACATTTTCAGTTCAAGTAAAAATTTGATGCCAAGATTTAGTAGTAATGAAATGTAACGGCCTACAATTAACATAAATATTGTACTTAAATACAAATTATGAGGTTTTTGTGTGTTACTTAAATATTTCTTCTTTTTGCTAGGCAATGCTTCCACTCCACTACATTTTGGAGCAAATATTGTGTGTGTGTGAATTTCGTTGATAACTTTAGCCACTAGTTACTTTGCAGAGTCATATCATAAATGTTTGTGAATTCAACCCTGAGAGAAAAAGTGATTCAGAGACCAGGTCAATAATCAGCCCATCCCTGATGTTAATGCTATTTCATCTGTTTTAATTAATCACTGTATTTGTAATCATTATTTTTACTCTTATTTACCAGTCTAGTTTAAAAAAAAAAAAAAAAAAGAAATTCTTAGTACACATCCAAAAATTCCAACACACCCACGACTTGCATACAAGCACTTGACACATGCATTACATATATGACATACTGTATTATACCTATTTGGCAAAAGCTACAAGATTTAGGAAAAACAGCACCTAAAAACAAAGTGAACCCAGATGCAGAACACATTACAAAATTCTTTATTGCGACCTTTGTTAATAGTTTTAGGGTGGATTTTTTTCCTATTACCTCAGTGTCAGGGAGACAGTTATTCCAATCCTCAGCTGGGTATTTGTTAGACTCTGCCTTTTTTTTTTTTTTTTTCCGGCCAACTAGCTTGTTCATCTATTTACTGCTCCCTTATAGGGGATGAAATCTGATAGCTTCTCCTCTGTGTCCAGTTCTCCCATCTATACATAAGCACTTCTGACACTGCGGGCTTGTGGCGTCCACAATAAAAATTCAGGGATTTTAACAGCTACAAATCAGCTCATGACACAAGAATATACTGCCCCACTTCCCAACCTCCCCCCGTCCCTGCTGGAGGCCAGCTCTCGATTGTGGCAAGCTATCTGATTCACAGGGTGATGCTCGGAAAAATTAGTATGAAAATAAAGCTGCCATCACATCCAGAATAATCGCCGTATGACTCGAAAACCCCTTTAACCACAGGGGGATGTTTTCCTCGAGATCTTTTCTCTTCTCCTCTCCTTTTTTTCAGTGTTTCTGGTTAAACGTCAGAAACAATGAGGCTGTGTGATGATTTTATTACTCTAACACTCCATAGCGGGAGCGGGATTGTGCGCTCGCACACAGACACACGTTTTATTAATGTAAAACTAGAGCAGCAGGCGTGTCGCACATGTGGTTCAAATACAGCAAGCCCTCATGTATTACAATCAGAAACAGCAGTTCGTGAGCGACACACACACATATGTATATGAGCACCAACCTACACACACACACACACACCTATCTCTCGCAATGGCTCTCCATTTCTCTCTCAAGTGCGCACACACACACACACACACACACACACACACACACACACAGGCAGGTATAGTGAATAATGGCAGGTTTGTGCGTCTGGCTGGAATATTGAATTTATTATTCCTGTTGTGGAGGCGAGCAGACCGGATACATATAAGGTTGTTATGGCGAGACAGATAGATCTGGAAATATTACTCATGTAAT
Source organism: Acanthopagrus latus (assembly GCF_904848185.1). Taxonomy (NCBI): domain Eukaryota; kingdom Metazoa; phylum Chordata; class Actinopteri; order Spariformes; family Sparidae; genus Acanthopagrus; species Acanthopagrus latus. The sequence goes on along the minus strand of NC_051041.1, from coordinate 10,198,126 downwards.
CCACATCGCAGACAAAAGAAAAAAAAAAAAAAGCCCAACTCCACCTCTGCCCTTTTTTTTTTTTTTTCGTTTTACAGCTTGACACTGTTTACCACATGCAGCCCAAAGTGTGTTTTCTTTTCCTCTTTTTTTTCTTTTTGTGGTTAGACCAAACAGTTTCCCTTTGACACAACTCTGTTTTAATATTGCAGGACGCGGTGTGAAGGTTTTTTTTTTTTTTTTTCTGAGCGCCAGGCTCAACTGAATCATTCAGTACACGTTGGAAACAATGGGCCCACGCGAGAATCCTCTTCCAACTGATTCATCCTTGAGGCACGTACGCGTGATTTAAGAAAACGTGCGGCATATGCCAATTTTTATTATCGACAGAATTTTCTATAATGTATGAAGAAGGTTCCCGAGCGGTCCAGACAGTGTTGTGTGAGAATTTACATCTGAAAAACTCAACAGCAGTGTCTTTTTGCAACAAAATCCTGATCCAGTTCTTTCGGGTAGAGCTGGTTGTGAGAACGATTTATTTTTACCTGACTACACCTGCCAACTGTATCACCGTGGAGAAGGAAGCTGCATCTACAACCGCCTTCTCACTCTGACACTGTACTTACCCCTCCTTTTGCATCACTTCTCGAAGGGCCTCTGTGATGCAAACATAGCATTCAAAGGATGGTGAAAGTCCATAGTGGTGATCACTGTAATAATAAAACCACAATGTTTTCCTAAACCTAACCTAATTTTTGTGCCTGACCCTAACTTAACCTAACCTAACCTAACCTAAATTGCAGCCGTTTCACAACGAGAAATTCATACTTTGTCTTTTCAAGCTTTACTGAATGGATGCTGCATCTGTATTGTTGCTGCAGAGCAATTGGAGTCCAAAACTGATGCTAATCTGAAGCTTAAGGCCACTGACCAACCTGCCGCATTGGACAAGAGTAAAGTTAGAGTGCTTAGTTATTTAGCTAGTCTATTGTATATCTCACCGAAGTTCAAATCTGAGAAAATATGCAAAAGAAATATTCTAATGTGAACATTTTTTGGACTGTGTCATCTCCCACACCACCTCCCATTATGGGACACTTGGACATTTTGTGCATATTAATGCTATATTAACATTTTTAAATGTATTTTCCTTCCTGACAGTCGTCGCTACCTCCACTGCTAAATGCATTTTTCGACTGATGATTTCTGGCAGCAGGACTCCAAACTCCACAATGTGAAATTCTTCTTCTCACTCTCTGGCAAAAAAAAAAAAAATAAAAAAAAATAAAAACATCTCACAGGCTGCATATTCTTGAGAAGAGGTGGCATTCATCAGGTTGAAACAAGCCATTTATAACCATGTTGTGAAGATAAGAGCAAACTCAAGGACAAAAATCTGTTCTTGCATGAGGTCCAATATCAGCTTTCATCTGTAGCTAAGAGAGCTGCAAAACTTGACTACCCATACATGTTTTCATGTTAAGAAAATGTATCTGTGCATGTGTTTGGAGCGTGTATACTCACTTCTTTAGTATTTTGGGTCAAACTTGGCAGGTTTAATGCGATTGTGCTTGCTGCTGGAGGCAGTCTGTTGTTTTCCTGTGATGTTGGGCAAAGCCGTAAACTGCAAGGAAAAGGGCTTTCAAAGTCAGCCGTGGTGCATGATGGGACAGCATGGACTTCCCCCCTTCTTGAATATATCTTTAAAATGGCCACAGAGAAAAAATAAATACTGCTACATGGCAACATCACACTTGATGGGAACCTTTGACTATAACCATTGAGGGGATATTGGAGCATTCCTCATTCCCTCCCTCCTACCAGTCACGGAGCGGCAACTGACTGGCCGCCAGCCCACTTTCCAGGCCGGAGCGTCCTGTAAGGGTATTGCATTACCGTATATTTTATTTATCTGCTTTTGCATCTGTGAAGAATGGCGCTATTCATTGTCGTTGTTCGTCTTGCTCGGCGAAACGGTTCTGCGAACGGTAAAAAGAACGAATGGGCCCGTTGTCCCCGAGACAAATAACGCTCTCCGAAAGTGAAAGTATCCTCCATCTCTCTGCTCCTTCTGTTTTTTTATTTTTTTCGTTTTTTTCGTTTTTTTTTTATTCCCAGCTCATCTCTCTGAGGGACCGTTTGAGGGTCAGAAGAGGATTTCGGGGGCGCTGAGCCGTGGCCTGTTCACTGCTGCTAATGATGATTTAGGAAATGGAGCTTATATTTTCTGCTGTGCTCCTTCGGAGTCAAGCTGCATAACAGTGTGGGCTAAGTGCATATAATTCCAAATGAACACAAATGTGTGTTATGACTGCTCAACCTGTGATGCAATCAATGTGACAAATAAAAAGGAGAAAGTCATTTTCTGCCGGGTGGAACAGTGTCTTGTAGTTTATGGGAAATAATCTACAATAAACAGTACATTTGCACACACAGCTGCAAGAATGCAAGTGAACAAACTCAGTGTTTTCTTTACAGGCGAGCATAAATAATCACATAACCCCTCATTTTTAATGATCAAGTCAGTCAAATGGTATGCTAAATATTTCAGGGGAATGTTTGATTTTTGTACTTCTTTCTCGTAGAAAAACCCAAATCAGAATTTTTAAGTTGAAACACAAATTCTACCAAATGGAAAAAAGGTGCTGTGATCCCAACCACGGGAGGCTGCTCGGAATATGATTTCAATTACAGGCAGTGGGGAAAGATGAGAGGAGGATCTGCAAGAGATGATACCGCTTTGTTGTAGTACAATGAAATGTTTCTGCGCCGGCTTTCTCATCTGTTTTTTATAAACAAGCACAGACAGCAACAACCCTCACATCTACAGAACAGTACGAGAGTCAGACAGCCACACAGCTGGAGACTCAAATAATAATGGTATTGAAAAAAATGAATCTATAGAGTGCCTGTTCTGGAAATTGTATTTTTTTGCATATGTATATCTTTCTCCGCCTGTAGTTCTATTTATACATCTACATTGTTTTGGTGTGAGCTGCCACGTTTTGGAGATATGAGGCCCCAAAAAATATCTCTGCCTGCTTCTTAAGCATAATGAAACCAGATGGCACTTGGCTTGTGGTGCTAAAACCAAAATCAAAACCAAAAAAGAAAAAAAAGAAAACATGGATTCAAAAGCTATGTTATTTTCTCATGAGCCTGTTATCCACAGACTTCGTTGTAAACAGTTGTTGTAGGTGCAAAATGTGTTTGTATATCGCAGCACAGGAGGAAGCGTGCATCTCACAGACGAGACGCTAGCTAACTCAACTACCTTGGCCAACTAAGCTAAGCAGCTAACGTCATGGCGGTTTGGCTAGGAGGATAATGCCTCCCACACGGAGGCTGCTCACGACAAGCTCTGCGGAGTATCTTGAGTATTAATAGAAAGAGACTTTGCTGTTGAAGTTTTTTCCCTTTGGCGCTTTGAGCGCCGCAAGCCGAGCGCCGTCTGGTTCCGTTCTATTCCAGAGAAGGCAGAAGTCTCTACGACCGATATGGCCAAAACTCTGGCGGCTCACACCGAAACAAGCTTGATGGATAAACAGCACTACAGCTAGGGGCAAAAATATGTAGTTATGGTGTTTGGGTGAACTGTCCCTTTAAACAATATGCTTTATTATGCTATGTAAATGGCTTAAGTTAGGGCAAAGAACATCCCTCGTTCCAGCTTATCGAAACTGTGGTTGTGGATTTTGAAGACATCATCCTTGGAACTTGTCGTACACATTTTTCACTATTTCCTGACATTTCATTGATTAAACAATTAATAGATTAAGCAAGTAAATTAATAACCCGATTGGTCGATGATGAAAATAATGCGTTAGACGCAGCCCCTAATGAGGTCTGTAATCCAAGAACTATCACGCAGGGAGGAATTAACCAAACAAACAGGATCGCTCAAACACGTGCGTTCTGTCATTGATCTACGCCTCCATTACCACGATACGTGCACAAAGTCACCCACACACACACACACACTCACACAGAGACACAGACGCAGACAAACACACAGTCAGACCAGCTCATTGCCAATGATGTATGTGTCCAATAGAGACAGTATTGATTAGTGCTACGTGGCAACAATAGATAGCCTACTGTCAACTGTGAAATATTTTGTTTGTTTGCCTGCATCTGTGTGTGTGTGTGTGCGTGTGTGTGAGCGAGAGAGTGTGTACCATGCGAAGATAGTTTAATGTATAGTTAACTTTGTGTGAGTGCTTTTTGTCCTCCGTTCACCTCACTCCTATAACTATAAATACTGTCTGTAACTGACTCATACTGCCCGACACACACACACACACACACACACACACACCCATGGCTATAATTTGTGTCTAACTGCATCACCCTATCCCAGATACTGAGATATTTATACACATTCCCCCTCAACATACCAAATTAACTGCTTCTCTGTCTCTAACACTCACACACAAACACCCCCCCACACACACACACACCCGCAGCTGTAATATAGAGAACAAATGTTTGTTTTTGTGTCTTTGTTTGCGCCTGATGGCCGGCATAGGTGCGTAAATCGGGCCGTTACTGGTCTCAGTTCAGTTGCTCGGGGCGAAGTCTTCGCCTGAGGGGAGTCTGAAGCACTGACTGCAAGACTGAGGCGGGGGGACAGTTAAAACCCCCGGAGCCATTTACAGCATATAAGGGCACATTAAAAGGAGATGCCCTCCCTAATATAAAATCCAAACACAGTCATGTATTGTATATTACTGATATGCTGTTTATACACCGGTGGGAAATTACAGGGCGCAACTGACAGCTGAGTGATGTGGCTCTTCGTCATTTCACCGCAGGGAATCCCTTTTTTTATCAATTAGCCTCATCAGTGTTCATCACTTCTGTCAGTTATTGTGTTACTGTAGTCATCAGAGACAACACAGCTACTGTATGCATATGGATATATATACTGTAGCTTCTTTTAACCCCGGGAGAGCTGCGTTTTATTGTTCTAATCTGAGACCTTATTACTGTTGCGGCTCGGAATGATTGAAGCCCAAATGATGCATTAAAGCGGACGTTCCCACTCGCTGTCCTACTTTGTTGCTCGATGCGGTTTATTGAAGCCGGCGGCTCGTTTAAGAGCACAAGGCTGATGCTGCCCAGTCGCCAGGGTGAAATGTTTGCATCTTCTGACCACAGAAGCGTACAGTGCATCACCGATACGCCGGAAGGGTTAGGGTTAACAACTGTTTTTTTTTACCACCGGAAAGATAGGGTTAGGGTTAACCCTAACCCTAACCCTAACCCTAACCCTATCTTTCCGGTGGTAAAAAAAAACAGTTGTTTTAACCCAAACCCTGATCCTAGCCTAACTCTGACGGAATGTTTCGCTTCCTAAACCCAACCAGACTGTATCCACAGCATCGTCAAAGCATAAAATTAAAAACATAGCGATTTAAAAATACCCACGGTTTGCAGAAAATGGTTTGTCTCATGTAAGCGTGTGCACTTCTATACGAAAATCTACGGATTGTTCCTGTCTCGTCTCTTCAGCAGGCAATAGACTAAAAAAAGAAAAGGATTTTCTCTATCTCTTGTCTTTTTTGTCTATTTGGAACTGACACTGAAAACCTTGTGCTCAGATGTACTTGTTGAGGGCTCTAGCTGACCCAACAGAGTGCACACTGTGTAAAACAGCACGAGTAAAAGTTGTAAAAACAAAAAAAAAAAGTTTCAAGCATGTTCCACAGAGCTCTGACCTTTGTCTAGGCCTTTGGAAATGTATGTACATTTTTATAAAGAAATTCAACTTGAGACATTTAAGTCAGGTCAGTTCAAGTTAAAGGGCTGTAATGCACCCATTGTACAATCACTTTCACGGCGTTGGTGTGACCGATCTAAATAATGGCGTGGTCAGGTCGGATGTTGCCGGGCATGTTGCCCCGTGTACAGAGGCTCGAGACAGTTTATTAAACCATCACTACCCTGCCCTGGAGTATCTGCACTGAAATACACTGTTTTGACAACCTTGATATTCAGTTGGAGCCATGATGAATGGGAGAATTCTCCATAGAGACATTTCCTTTATCCAGTGATATGCAACAAATGCACTACATCTGGGCAGCTGTGAGATCTGTCCTTGTTTGGTGTTCTGGAAGCGGCATGTAATGCCCCTGAGGAACAACCCTGGGGTCAAGCTCGACTACCCGAGGCGCCGGTTCAAATCTGTGGTTGAAGGTGAGGGCGGATTCAGTGATCTCTGTCATTTTGCAATATGTAGCGGGGGGAACCGAGACGGGAAATCCAACGCGATCCAAACCGCTGACATGTCCAGCTGCACGGCCTGTCCGTGGAGAGAGCGTCACAAAGGATAGCTGCAGTATCACATTACCCTCATCCTCATCCGCCATCCAGCGGTCTTAGCTCATTCAAGAGTTGTGGACGTAATCAAGTCTCTCGTGACGCTCGGAAACGTAAGGAACAAGGCTATCTTCATTTTTATTGTGCCGTCAGGACGTAAATCCCCGAGCTGCGAGACAAATCCTTAAGCTGTTTCAGTGGCGGTGAAAAGGAAGCAGAATTTGTGGCTGCAGTTGCAGCACCCAGTGGGATTTTTCTGGCTCACACCTGTTTGCTCTCGCAATGGCATTAAGCTCAGTTGCGGATAAACGACAGATAATGGCATTCATATATGAAAAACGTGACAGAGACATACAGATGAAGGTCTGGGAGACATTTAGGCCGATGTCATACAGGTGTGCATCCGTATGTATGCTTTAGAACGATTTTTTGCCAAAGCCTTATCACACCAGGCACGGATTTTCACCTGAAAAATTAGCGAAGAAATGTATGAAAACTGATTCTGCGGTTTCTTATTAACGTATGCACCACCGTGGAGCATTTGTGTGGGAGAAAAAAAAGGGGGAGGGATGCGCCACAGCAGATAATTCGCTCCGGACCTGATCTGCATACTTGTCACGCAGAGGGAAAAAAAAAAAAAGGCCTGCTGATTTTTTTGCATCTCACCGGTGACACACAAGAACGAAAAGCAGACAAACCAAACGAAGAAGAAGGAGAAAAATTAAATACACAGGGAGTGATTAAGTATTCAGCCACAGGTTTGAACAGGAAAACAGACGAAAGACAGAAAGAGATGAAAGTGAAACACAAGGATGTGTTCTCCATAATAAACCTCACACAACTAAATGGAAACAATAGCAGAGAATTCTTTAAACATCTGTCTTTGCCATGTGTCAGAGCAGTTTTTCACTCTTTGCTCTCATTTAGGTGTACATGGCCGCACTTAAGGACAAATTTGATTTGCCATTGGAGGAGAAAAAAAAAACTACTTTTGTTCTGGGGTAGTAGACAGAGAAGAAAGAGAACATGGCCCGGCGTATCCACGCTGAATCGAGTGAACAAAGAGAATATGTCATCATTTTAATAGATGAGGGAGGCAAAAGAAAATGGGAAAACTTTTACCGTTTGAAGGTGTCGGCAAGTCGTTTTAATATGCCTGGCTTAAAGTCACACCGAAACAGGTATTCCCACCTCACCAGGCCACTGCAGACACTTGTCATAGTGGGAACGGCATAGGGGCTGCTAATAACATTAGCGACGGCTCCGTTCCATTCAAGTGTCTCCGGTAAGCCCGCGACAGTGTGACAGTGAGCCGGCGTGAGCAATAACACCAGGGCTGCGAAACTGAAGCGGCTAAATGAAATCCAGCTGTCGTTCATTTCATCATTTACACCTGTGCCGTCTCCCACGCGTCAAGATGTCTTCTGCGTGAAAGGGCCTGTGGCGGTGGCGAAGCGCTTTTATCAGGTTTGACCGATGAGAGCGCAAACAACTGGCGACGCGCCGTTATCATGAGAGGAAACAGGTGTGCTTCCCCCTGCACTGAAGATGAGTCCTCGGGGAGAAAAAAAAACAGCGCTTCAATAGGTTATCTTTGCTTTTCTTCCCCCCCCAAAATATTTATTCATTATAAAAGGCTGGAATGCAATCTTAATGAAAAATGTCATTTTCATTTCCAGGACGCTGAGGTGTGAAGACTTAATGAGATGAGGCTCACGAGGTGACTTTTGTACCATTTTTGAGAGCTCAGTTTTTTCCTGAATATCTTTGTTCGGAGGCGAACAAACAATCGAAGTGCGCAACGCCAACCTAGCGGGACCTGACAGGTGTGACACATCGTAAATAATGAGTTTTTGTTGAAGTCCATGCATTCAAATAATATGTCTAAATTAAAATGTGTATGCGCTCAGGCCTCGTTTTTCTGTTGCATAATCGTCAAAAAAAAAACAATTTTAACCTCAAGTTCATGTCAATTGTAATGTTGTTTCTTTGTTGATATTATTATCGATATTTATCAGAACTACATGTATTAACTGTGAACTTGACGTGTTGTTACATTAACTGCAGTTCAGTTAAACGCACCATGTTTCTCCATTGGCTGTTAGCTCTGTTGGCTCTGTTAGCTCCATTAGCTATAAGCTTTTCTGCTTGGTTAGCTGTTAGCTTTGCGAGCTCTATCAGCTCTGTTAGACTCTAAATGGACTTCATTGGAGTCGTAGTATGAATTCAACATCAACGCTGCTAACTGTCTTACTACGCGACTGACTTATTATCATAAACATATGAGATATCGATGAGAGTTCGAGTCAGTTAGCTACTCGTTAGTAACCGCCTATTTTAAGATGCGTAGATGCTTAGTATGATTCACGTGTGGGGTATTCACTGATATTTTGTGTCATAGGACGAAACGTCGAAGCTCCTTTTTTTTTTTTTTTTAACCACAGACCTCATTTCAGGTGTGCGGTGTGTTTTGTTGTAAGAGGGGGAGATTATACAGTAGCAATCATCTCAACAGCACCAGATGGAAGCAGCACAAGACAGGCAACAAAAACCGGTACAAGAGCGTCTGAAGACCAGCGTACAAGATCGATCCCCAATCAAGCGAAACCGTCTCCGCTGACGCTGAAAACAAGACTTTAAGAAAAAAAAAACAGCTTGAGGGAGAAAAGGATTTTTTTAAGACACTGACAACTGAAAAAGTAAAAAAATAAAATAAAATAAAACATAAACTAGGAAATTGTGTCCAGAAGTATCAGGAGTTCTTGTTCAGCTCACCTTATTTCTGTTTGTACAACAGTTCATACATTATTTTCCGCATCAGTGCTGCTTTTCAGGCTCTACATAAACAATGTAAGTACACCTCGTATTAAAAGCTGTTTCACTGTATTCTTTTTTATCTTTTTTTTTTACTCTCAAGCCAAGAAATGGACTGAATAAAACTCAATTAGACTAAACTGAATTGAGGTGTTAGATTAAAGAGAAGAAAAAGAATGAGGCCAACTGAGAACATAAAAAAAAAAGGTATAGAAATGGAGAGGGACAATACACTGATGTGCGGCGTGGTTGAGTAAAGTGGTAACCGTGAATGTGATTGTTCTCAATTGATCAAAAGAAAATGGATTTTCCTCGCCGATTAATTATTTAAAAAGTCGTTAGCAATTCATGGCTACAGGAGATGAAGTGGTTTTATTTCGGAGATATGAAACCTGACCGTCCTGACGTGGTTTGCTGAAGGAATTTAACTGTTTTTTTTCTTCTTCTTCTTCTTCTTCTTCTTCTTCTTAGTCCATTTCTGTCATAAAACTTCCTCTTAACTCTGCTGAAGTTTATTACGTACAAAAAAAAGTAGTGTGTTTTCTATAGTATCAAAACTACTATTGGAGGAATACTTCATACTTTTCGGGTCTTCACGTCTCTGCCCATCTCTGTTGTGAATTCACCTTTTTTTTTTTTTTTAACTTTATTCTGTCCCTCCAATCTGTTTCCTCGCTGATTCCAATCATTCGCCACACAAAAGAAGAGGAGAACGCGAGAAACTGAGTGAGTGTGGCGAAGTTAATTGAGCAACTTGTACTGTGCTTTGCTTGCTTTGTGCGCGGCGGTCCCGACAGAACAGATTGATAAACTGAACCGCGAAAAAATGAGTTCATCGTCTCGGAATCGAGCTTTCGGGCTCTGACGCATGCGCGCCGCCATTACGTGTCTGGGAAAAGCGTTTCGATTTTTCTTCAAAGCAGTCACCGTATCAAAGTCAAATGTTTTCCCAATCTCGTGGAAACATGGAGTTGATAGCTAAAAATGGAAAACACACACACTCACAGTTTCCCTCATTGCTCTTTCTCATTTTCCCTTGCAATACTCCGTGTATCTCCTTCCGCTTCTCCCATCATGCACCTCATGAGTATTCAACGATGTGTCTGTAGTCATTCTGTCTTTGTTTTGCAATCAAACAGAGCTGTAATTTGAGAAGACTTCATACCTTGAATTGTATTCAAATGGAATGCGGTAGAACAGTTAGAGCAGCTAATGAGAGAGAGAAGGAAAACTCGACTGGAGTAGACTCCGAATATCAAGGAGAGCAATTCAACAGACATCAGGTTTCCTGTTTAAAAAAAAGTTTAATGAGGAAGCCTGCTTCAGTGCTGTAAGCCAACTCTCTTATGTCATTTTCACATATTTTCCCGCTTCCCTCTTATACAAAATATAGAAAATAATGAAGACACAGGAGGGTTTAAACATTTGTTTTGCTCCATCAAAGGCTGCAAATTGAAACCTAGCTGCACGCCGTTGCCTGCCAAAATGCACATTTGTTCCAACACCATTCAGATAATTAACATTTCCATGGTTATTTAGTGTCCAGAAAAGATTGCAGTCCTGGATTTAAGGCTGGGCTGATCAATATTGCCATCACCTTGCTAGCGGGCACAAGGAAAAACTCTGTCCTCCCTCAGGTAGGAGTTGTTAAAAAGAATAAAAATAAGTTTTTTGCTGTTGGTCAATGTTCCATTTTTCTTATTAAACAAGTTCAGTTAAGGACAAAAGATACTACAGCATTTCTGTCTGCAGGCCACAGTTCACGTGTTTCCTTCACACTTTACAGATCGTAAAAATCATAGCTGGAAATAAAAAATCAAGTAAAAAAAAATAAAAAAACAAAACAATAAAAGTTCAAAATGACTTTATTCTATGTTGTTGCAGTGAGAATTGTTTTTTTTTTCCATTCACTCACTGGGAGTCGAACTCTGTCTCATCTTGTTATACTTTACCTGAGAGCCAATCATCATCCGGCGTGCTCCTCATTAACCCCATCAGCTGCACCTGCAGCACGCCTCCCACTGCTTTACACAACGAAGCAGCCGCCGCCGCCGCCACCAGCAGCAGCAGCAGCGTCACGACAGTTCAGATTCAGAGTGCTGATTACCAAGCTTGATGGATGGAGACTGAAATATTCACGTCCAATTACACTCAGGCCAAAACAGATGGTTAGGTAAGGATAAGGTTACTGGCAATAAAGGACAATCAACTTCTTAACGTTCAAGGTCGTCTCGCAACCAAGAAAACCTGCATCCTGGACGCAGAGGCTTAATCCTCTGCCGTACAGACCAATCTCCATTATGTGTTGCGCCCGAGTTGTCATTTGAAATTACGACCACAATCTCAATTTCAATTAGATAAGAGCAAACAGGAATTTAAAACAATCAAAATCCACTCGACTTTTCCAATCTCATGCCTCGCACTGGCCGCGAGGATTTATGCGCCGCAGACAGGGAGAGCGAGTCCTTTCGGAAGGCTTTAATGAGATGCTTATGAACGGCTAAATGGATTTGCATGCTGCTACACTCACGTTATTCAACCTAGCATTCGGTTAAGCTGTTTCTTTTTTTTTTATTCCCTGAGACATCTGGCGACAAGGGTTTATATCCCCATTTTATAAGAGTGGAGACAATTGAACCTGAGTAATTACTGAGGTGGGTGCGCGAGCAGCAGTCTCTGGGAAGTTATTAAGTGGCAATATAAACAACAGACTGATCAACATCCTTAATGAGCGTGTCCTGGGGAAAAATCTGTCCGGTTGAACAATTGACCACGTCTCTACACGTACAAATCCTCATTAAGAAACAAGAGCATCAATGGATTTTTTTTTTTTTTTTTTTTGTGCAGATCTAAAGGTATACTTTGTAAGAAGTGGACAGAATTCAAAGACTTGCCACTGCTCACTTGCTGGACGTGATACCCTTTTGCTTCAGGTAGCTGCCATTAGCAAGTAGCTCAGTTAGCCGTGGAGCTAAGTGGGCCCATGAGCTGACAAGGGCGCTGTTTCAGGTGCCATAAAAAAATGGCTGGCAACGTTTGCAGGTCGCCTTAAAAAGCACAAGTTTTGGCCCCTACAAAAATGGCTACGCATATCTGTGATTTGCAGAAACATAAACTGCTAATATCGTATCCTGGCGACTCAGCTGGGCTGGAGGCGATTTACAGCGACTCTAGCCGGGACGTGGACTCCAAGACGATACAAGAGGATACGGGCAAACGAAAAGGCATGAAGCTGCAGAGGGCCAAGGTCATCATCAGCGACAGACAAAGACAGTTTTGGTGGGTTTTATTTTCTTTATATGGAGGTTAAATGAAATGTGTTTTATAATGTGTTAATGAGGCAGTTTAGCTCATCTGAGTACGGTTGTATTCTTTATTAAGTGAGCAAAAGTGGGTGTGAAAATACTTTTTGTAACCTTATTTTCTTCTCAGACTAAGTGGCAAACTAGTTGCTTTTATCTCCCAGCTGGAACAACAGTATTCGGTGTTATTACAAGAGAGGACAGGCTGGAGCTAGCTGGTTAGTAAGCTACCTTCAGTAAACATCTCTGCAACACAGTACACAGACATGATGTCACTTTTTGAGCGTATTAAACTAAGATTCTAGCCAAATCGTACAAATTGCTCCTTTTAGGACATAGAAATGACTGTATAATATTTGATTTATTTTGACATGTCGTTCTGTGAACTGACCAAAATACTTGTCTGTGCAGAGAGAGTGTCCATCACTGCATCCACTGATGCCCACTGTTGAGATGAATAAGTTCGCAGTGCAGCCTGTCCAATCTAAAAACCCCTTTCCGTCCTCTCTTGGAGTCAAAAGCCTGTTCCATGCGGATAACCAAGTGTCGCCGTCCTCCACGCATCAGAGAGGGAGAGAGTGCCGACCGAATCTGCGGCTAAAAACTGTGTGGGCTTGCAGTAAATCCCAAAACACAGCAATGACGATGAACTAAAATGATGATCTGAGACATGAGGCCACTTCAGGGCATGCACAGCTCTGGCCTTGAGGTCTCAATGGGCAGAACTCACCTCGGCCCAACAATCGGGCCGTCAGGGCGACACTTACAGCGTTGGCAGTAAATACATGAAGAGCAAAGGCTCGTAGCTCACAACAAACTTCTGCTGATCCATCTTCCCCACAGCAGTGTTTTCCATGACACACAACCTTCCGAATGCGCAACCATTTATTCTGAAGCTCTCTTTCCATGTGTGTATTTATATAGTGTGTGTGTGTGAGAGAGAGGGCATTTACTTGTGGTGCAGTGAGCAGGGTTTTACATGTACAGCATTATCATTTATGGGATGTACAGTTGCAAGGATGTGCACATGTGTGAGTGATGTTTGTCATGCAGTGTGTGTGTGTGTGTGTGTGTGTGTGTGTGTGTGTGTGTGTGTGTGTGTGTGTGTGTGTGTGTAGGTCATCTGAGTTTTGAGCTGCTTGCCAGTGAATTTATCTACTCGTCTGTCACCTTGCTGCTTTGACCCGGAATTTACAACTTTGTGGCCCTGGGCTGTCTATATGTGTGTGTGTGTGTGTGTGCATGTGTGTGTGCGTGTGTGTGTATGTGTGAGTTGTGTACATGTTTTCCTGCAGCCTCACACGATAAAATGCTGCACCTCTTTTGAGATTAGGGGTTAGGGTTACAATGAGGGTTCGCTGGAGATAAGGGACGGTTACGGTTAAGGTTACAGGCTGGGGGGAATTTAATGTTGGAGAATGTCCCCATATGGGTAGCAAACCAGCCAAAATGTTTGTGTGTGTGTGTGTGTGTGTGTGTGTGTGTGTGTGTGTGTGTGTGTGTGTGTGTGTGTGTGTGTGTGTGTGTCGAGGGGGTCTCTGGAATAAGAGGCAGGATTTGAAATGGAAATTAAATGAGGAGACAGATGGAGAAAGAGAGAGGAGGTGTAAAAAAAAAAAGGGAAGGAAAAGAAGTTGTTGAAAACTTTGAATCAGATAATACAATTCAGCTCTGCGCTTTTCTTTCTATAAATTATTCGCAGAAGGAGAGCGACGGGGATGGAAGGGCGTGAAACAAACAAAGCGAGATGGAGGAGAGGAAAGGAGGATACATGCTCGCATAGATATGGTGCAACACCTTACACCTTCGCCCGTCGGACACAGCGTCGTCTGCGCGCCTGAAATAAACACCTTAATAATCATCGGACGGATTTATACTGCGAGGCTGACCTTCCAACCTCTCTGAACTTACATTGAACTAGTGTTCGTGATGTGAGTTTGCCACCACACATAACAAAAAATAACCAGGCTCCTTCTGGTTTGTGGCTGCCCGTTGCAAGGTGATGTTCGGGAGACGGGGGTGAACTTTAGCGAAAAAGCTCAGGAGCTCTAGTAGAAAACAAAACGTTGGATTTGGAGATATAATGTTGATTTGTTATGTTTGGTTATCAATACAATCGAGGCAATCAAGGCCAAACTTAACTCTGGTTCTCGCTCTTCTTTTCCCCTCTTCTCTCTGCGAGGTTACCTTCATGAAATAAAGCACATTTCCCCTCTGACTCCAGTCAGCAGTCAACAGGACAGTACATAAGCGCCCGACAATGGAATGGAGGTCACCGGATCCCTGCTGCAGCCAGGTTGATAAACGGCAGTGAAGATAAATCCACTTTTTAATCCCGATACGGCTCTGGATTAGAGCAGAAGCTCATCTGACTTTGGGTGTTTATTCCTCCAGAAGGTCTGGCTTTGCACCTGAGCCTCTTCTCCAGAGCAGCACCCACTCTGCCCTCACCACACAAGACTCATCAAAATGTTCATTTGGATTTAAGGATCAACTCACTAGATTTTGGTGGCTAGAGGTTAAAGTGGAACTCTCGCCAAAATGCAACCTAGGCTTTTTTTGTGAAAAAAATAATGTATTTAAAAATGGCGATTTTAGTGTAAAAGTGCCCCATGCACTCCCATTGAAAATGAGTTTGAGCCGAAAACGAAAATACGGTCAATCTTTAAAGTGCCTCTTTCGTCGTAATTATGTGTTTACACGAAGGTTTGACTCATATACATTCACCAAAAAAAACCTAGGTTGCATTTTGGTGAGAGTTTCACTTTAATGGTCAGGTCGTTGTAACCCCATGGTGCCTTATTCAAGTGAACACGATGTCTAAGTGTCACCACAGGTGAAGGTCACTCGGACAAGAACACATATTTGTGGCAATAACTCACAAATTCATATAATAATTATGAACAAGTTTGACTTATAAATGTCTAAAAGGATAAAATGATAAAGATGGGATTTGTGATACCCAAAAGGTCAGAGGTTGAATGCACTGTGACATCATGATATTCTGCAAAAAAGGTGCGCTGGCCATTAATTAACACCACAGCTTTGGAACAGCAGCTTGAGTGGTGCTTGGTGGCATACAACCACGATAGAAATCCCATATTGTTTGTTTAATTCAAGCACAACGGTGAAATTTTAGAACTCGGAAATTTGGAGCGTATGCAGGAACGCGGCAGCTATTTAATCCGTCTTAAACCAACAGCTTTGGAGGGAACATCGAGAGAGAGCGCCGAGACAATGCACTAAATAATGCAAGGTTTAAGAAAATATGCAGGACAATTTTCACAAGAAGGAAAATCTTAAAGTTGCTGCAATTAAAAAAGCATTTAAACCACGAGAAGAAAAGGAGCTTTGATTGACTATACAGAAATTCCAAAATAGAAAGTACATTGGAAAGTGCCTGGAAGCTTAAAAAAGTTGGAACAGTATGGAGGCCTACAACACTTTGGAAGAAATAAAAGCATCAGATCTGCGTCAGTGGAGCGTTCAGGGGAGCTCAAGGCTGAAGTGTTATTTCAGGTAAGCTGTGCATTTCTATAGATACACCGATGAGTCACAGAAGAATATTGAACTCTGTCCTGGAGGGACGCAGGGGAGGAGGGGACTAAAATTATGGTGTTTCTGCTCTCTCATTAGGACCCGAGCATTGTTCTCAATATATAAGATTTTTTTTTTTTTTTTCCTGGCATGAATCCCAGAGAAGACAGAGGACTGCGGTGCAGTAGTCCATCCTTTAAATTTGCTTCTCCTGAACACATAGCACTGACGCTCTACCACTCGATTCTTTCTGTCCCTCCAGTTTTTCAATAGCAGTATGTCATCGCGTGTACACTGTACATTAGCGCGCGATATTAAGAAGATAGGCGACTCGCGTTTGCCAGCCGTGTTTTCTCAGAATCTCTCAGGACACCGCGGATTGTCGAGCCTCGCCTTCAATATTTCATGAGCTCATTTACATCAGCTCAAAAAACACGTTCACCTCGGCATTTTTTGCATTTTGATGTGCTGCGGTGTTTTTTTGAAAACTCATTTTCACAAAGAACCATTTGCTATTCAGATGAGAGAGAAATCACAGAAGACCACCAACAAACGGAAGACATACTCGGATCAGTTATAAGCGAAATGGTGAGAGTTCTAAAGCAAACATGAAACATCACCCATCCAATGGCAGTCTTTGAGGTGAGAAGGGTGCGGTTTCCGGACAGATTTACCCCCCAAAAAACTTCCAACATTGACCTCCATAATAAGCCAATTTTCTCACAACAATGATTAATATCACATCGTCACAGTCCCTGAAAGAGTCTGCAAAGTATTGTATTCAAACTGTTTGCTCTGTGAAACCAGCAACATTCAATTCGCTATCACGTGAGTGAAAGTGAAATCCTCCCAAATGAGAAGCTGGTCGCTAATTTTGGTAATGACCATTAATTTGCTGCTAATTTATGGCTTGAAAAATGACCGAAACAAAACGACTGATTGACCACAAGAACATTTGCAGATTCATTTTCTGCCAATTGGATAATAGTTTCAGCCCACAGAAGCTGCTTTCAGTGCCCTCTTTTTGTGCCGTTGTCAGTTATGATTTTTTTTTTTTTTTTTTTTTTGGTGGCATATGAGCAAATGAACGTTTTCAAAGTCAGTGAGTTCCTGGCAGTGTGTGACAGCAGGAAGCCCTGTTTGAAATTGTAATCCTGATAATAATACACATTTTTTGCTAAATGTATAAGTAGTTTGATTATGTTTGTTTTTTTCTGGAATTTCAAATCTGTGAAACATTACCTCTTTTTGTATCCTAATTATACAATATTGTTCCATGTGCTCCTCTCTCGGCTAGTTGGTGGCTGCTGCCTTGCGACGCTCTTGGCTAATAGGCTTCGTCAGGAAAGCTATTTTGTTGTTTATAGACTTTAGCCTTTTACAGTTACACCATTTATTGCTGGATAAGATAAACTCCATTTGTCAGAATTGGTGATAAAGATCATGTTGGAAGGTGAAGTAATTTGGCAGCAATTCACTTTCAGATTCAGATGGATAAGTATCTTTCCAGCAATAGCATTGGCAAGCAAAGAAGCTAATGTTAGCCAGCTAGCTGCAACTTTGCTACGCTGTATGGATCTGGTGTTGTAAGACAGTATAAGGCAAACAAGCTAACATTAGCCTCAAACTCTCTAGTTTTTTGTTTTGTTTTGTTTTGTTTTGCTTTTCATTAGCTTTGACTTTTGACTCTGTGTTGGACTTGTGCTGGGCGTTTATTAACATTAGTGGACATTTCGAAGATTTCAGCAGGTGTTGCACTCTCGGTGCTGTAAGGGAGTGGAAGCGAAGCAAGGCGGCTCGCAAAATGTCACAAACTTTGTATTTTCCCAGAAAAATAAATGTCATTTCCACAGTCCTTTCTACAGAAATCCTTCTACAGGCCCCTCTATGTGAATTTTGTCGCAATCCATTTCCACATTGGCAATTCAAAGACATTAATACATGTAAATCACTTTGTATTACACATATAAAACCCCCGTGCACCACTACAGTCAGTGATATATGATAATTTAACAGTGCGTAAACTTCAGTGGCCTCATCAAAATCAATTAAGAAACAAAAGCATCATCAATTCAAGCTTTGTTCCCCATAAAAGACCCCTTCCCTGTCTTATTCCTATCAATTTAACGCTATTTACTGTGACACAGTGTGAATTTCAATCAGCCTGTAAAGATGACAAACCGTTGCTCAGCGAAACACAAAGATGAGTAACGTGAGGGTCGCGGATACGCCTGCAGGGATTGGCTGAAGGCCAGCGGCTCCTGGCACCGACAACAGAGCCCGCGGGAGTGTTGATGAGGTTTTTCTGCAGGAGCATCAGCAGGTGGCAGGACGCCCGTTCAGTAGCGGCTCGGCTCAGTCGAGCTGAGCAACTTCAAAGTCCGACTGTTATCTGTCTGTCTGTCAAACCCAGAGGAGCTGGAGGTCTCAGCTCATCATCCAAATTAAGTCTTACCACCGTGGACCATGACACACTGACACACGCACACATATATACACACACACACACACACACACACACACCACTGGTAGTCTCCAGAACCCAGAGTGGGTGCACTTTGACAGAAGAAACTAGCTGCAATGAGTCACTGCATGTATGTGTGTGTGCACTTTGTTATTTCTATATCAAAGAGCCTTACAAAGGGTTAGAGAATGACAGCTAGATTCACACAGGGAAACAGTGAGACTATAAACAGAAAAAAATAAATAATAAAACACATAAAATAAAAGTGAATCCCTTTGCAGCAGATAGTTTGACATTTCTTTTTTTTATCCTTTACAAACTCACACATGCAAATGCAGAATTCCCTCACTGGCTGTCCAATACCCTTCACCCCGCAGTGCTCCGTGCTCTTCGCGCGGTGTTGTGACAGTTTATCTAATGTGTGTGTGGGGGTGTGTGTCTAATGCTTTTTTCGCGGTGAAGCTCGTTCACCCAGATGTGTGTGTGTGTGTGTGTGTGTGTGTGTGTGTGTGTGTGTGTGTGTGTGTGTGTGTGTGAGAATGTTTGCACTTTTTCTGTGTAACATGGGCTGCGGACAATTCATCTACATTAGCAAGAGATTAACCTGCTCACCCAACACATCCATCACTCGCACACACAGACGAACACACACGCGCGCACGCAACACGGATACACCGCCTTAGGCAAGGGCAGCAGAGAAAACCCGCCTATATTCTGAGGAAATATGCAAAACACGGTGGTGCAGTGCAGAGACGACCAAGCACGCACTTAGAAAAATCTGAAAAAACAATGTTAAAACGTGCTACATTTAAAGACCTTAGCACGTTCCGCTCAACATACACAGCAGTGTACCCAATGTGACGCACATTCGCCACTTTGACCTTTTGAACTGTCTGCCATATCAGTGTCTCCGGGAGGCAAATGTGAAAAGAGTGGCACTCAGACGACTTTAATTATGCCAGAAACCAAACTGTACTCGACCAACCACCTAAATATACCAGGTATTTTTCGGCAAGATCCATGAATTATTCCCTGAGAGATAAATGAAAAATGTTGGAAAATTCTCACAATGTGGAAGAAAATTCTTTATCGGGATCCACACCAAAAAAGTTAATGGGGTCTTCCTGAGCTGAAACATGTCCTCCATCCATGTTTTTGCGGAAATCCGCTCAGTAGTTTTTGCGTAATCCTGCTGACAAACCGACAAACCAAACGGACAAAAGTGTGTTTGTATAAGAGTTCAGATTGGGTCATAATGGCTTAAAATCTATTTGCAATATACGTACAAGAACAAGCAGAGAAGGAAAAAGGCAGCAGGATGATCACCAAGACAGTTCGACAGGTAACATTTCACCATTGATTGACCCAGTGCTGACAAGATAAAATTGCGCTGTTGTTCACATTTAAGTGCTGACAGGCAGAAATCAGACACAGATAATATACACGAGTGAATCTTAACTTTCATTAGTTCATCTTCACTGTTTTTCTGAGGGCCTTACTTGAGCCAGGTGCCTGATGGGCCTACAGTGTTTTAGGCTCTGACAGGGTAAACACACCCTGAGCTGCACTTTATTCCCCCACCTCTCCTTACTCTCAGCTCCCTGCTGTTTGAAAATGCATACAAAAACAAAACATTAAGATTGTGTCCAATCTACCGTTAAAGTTAAAAAAAAAAAAAAAAGTTTCATTACTAGAAGTAGGTTTTTAAAAATGAAAAACAGTGCCAACAGAACAATTGAAATATTGTCTTTCTAGGTGACGGTGTGTAATGAGATATTTTTGACTAGAAGATAATGTACTGAGTAAGACTGAGTTTTTGCACCAGAAAAAAAAAATGGAATTACAAAAAGTTTATGTTTTTCCATTACTTTGTCTTCTTCTCAAAAACTGTTCTCAGTCTTCAGTGTTTGCTCTCAAGTGTTAAACCCCAGCAGCCTCCATAAGCGTGCTGGCTGCTGATTGAAACTACAGCACACACCGAAAAACCATCGCGTGCTGCAAATCATGTGCTCCTATAATGTCACCGTGCTAATAACATCTTTCAGCTGCAGTGAGTGCGCTGCGTGAGGGAACCCTTGGAGGAAACAGCTGTGCGCTCAGGGTAGCTGCACTAACGCAAAAGCACCATATAGGACTGTGGTTAGGTGTTTGAGTTTAAAAAGAGCAATTCTGTTCTTCAGAAAGGCACTGTCTGTTGTTTGTCACGTAGCAAAGCTTTGCCCAGTGAACCATTGCAGCTTCATTTATTGTCTTATGTAGTTTAACCAAACCGAAATTAGCCGGCTCGCTACCTCTTTCCCATCGCTGTCAAAAGGTGCACAGGGGCTGTGGTGGTCCTGAGGAGGAAGTCGGTGTTAATGGTTACTTTTAAAATATCTTTTACTTCAGTCCTTCTTTCAACCTCAGTGTTGTTTTTAAGTGCTTGTCTTGTCTTTTAAATTCCTGTAGTGTCTTCCATGTTGACCTTTAGGTTTTTGTGTCGTTTTTAGTTTGGACTTCATCCGCTTATTTTTAAAGCACTGCTTTTTTTGTTTCGTTTCTACCTACCTGCCTTTTTGTGTCATTTTTTTCTCCAACCTTTATAAATATATAAACTTTGTAACCAAAGTTCCCCTTGATATTTATCTACTTGGTTTCACAAACACACAAACTCTCTCTCACACGCTGACGGAACTATCGACAGGAGCAATTTGCGGTTCCATATCTACTGATCTACATTGCATTATGATCAAAAAAATGAGAAGTTAATATCTTCTTGATTATATGTCAGCATCATCCAGTTACATTATCCCACCAATTATCCGAACATAACCATCAGCATGCAAACTCTCAGATTAAACAGCACCTTAATGAACTCTGACTTCTGTCACAGCCTGGCTCTGGGCCATGACACCAAATGGGAAAGGACACGGGGTGCGAAATGAACAGAAGTCATTTATTACAATCAACACGAGAAACTAATCAATGCACTGCAGCATGGGGGTGTGTATGTCAGTGGTGTAGATGTGGATGCGTGGAGAGAAAATGGTGAGGTGTAGGTGTTGGTGGAAGAAGACAATAGTTAATAAAAAACAAAAAGGTGAAGGCGCTGGCGGCCCTCACCTGAAAGTTAGGACAAAAACAGTTCGAGTTAGTAAAGTTTCTTTATCAAGAGCAAAGACAAAGAAGGACAGAAGTAAAACCTGGATCGATGCTAACGATGTCCACGTTTCCGCACAAACTTCCTCTCTACCTCCTTCACTCTGTCTTCCCCTCGAATACACATATAGACCCTCATGCCATACAATAACTCTTTCTCCATTTCATGTGGAAAAGCAGAAACAGCAATTCAATTTAGTATCCTGATTGGCGAGACAGAGAGAGAGAGAGACAATAAAGTCAGCAGGGAGAGAAAGAATGGAGGAGGAATCGGGACTGGGAAGGCCGGAGAAGAGAGGGAAAATAAGGAGATGAGGGGATGAAGGAAAGGTGCAGGGGAAGGAGAGAAGAAATGATGCAGAGAGGGAGTGACGGGCCGAGGGAACGAGGGATGGAGGGATTGAGGGAATACACGGAGAGTGAAAGGAAGGAGGAGAGAGAGAGACAGAGAGGCATTGTACTGTGTGGCAGCCCCCAGTCGCAGGAGAGAGGGCTGATAAGTTAACCAGATGGTTAGAGGCTGAGAGAAGAAGCAGCGTGTGTGTGTGTGTGTGTGTGTGTGTGTGTGTGTGTGTGTGTGTGTGTGTGTGTGTGTGTGTGGCCACACAGAGCTCTCTCAGTGTCATCTAGGCCGTTTTTGAATCTCCGGTGATGATGGGTGACGGCTGTTTGAACTTCTTATTAGTGTTTTAATTCCTTCATTGTTCCAGCAAAGCCGGAGAACAGGTGAGACACTCCTTGTGATTCATCTTTTCTTTTTTTTTTTTTGTCTGCAGTTTTTTTTCCTTCCTCCCCATCACCTTTTATTTTAAGTCCTTTCCCCATTGCTTATTTATGTGAGATGTGTGGCCAGTGCCAAGGTGTGTGTGTGTGTGTGTGTGTGTGTGTGCACGTGTGCGCGGGTTTGTGTGTGTGTGTGCAGGTCGTTGTCAAGGCCAACTAGAAAGAGAATTTTATCAGTTTAATTTAAAAGTGAGGGAAAGTGCGTCGGTGCGTGCACGTGGGTGTGTGCACGCAGGTGTGTGCATGCAGGTGTGTGTGTGTGTGTGTGAAGGAGGACCAAGAGAGATGAAAGAAGAAACTTTTTTTTTTCCTTTTATGAAGATTAATTTTTACAACCTGAAGGCCTAAAGCAGAGGGAGACGGAAGAAGTGAGAGAGGCAGGGCGAAGGGGAGGAATGAAGGAAGCGAGGGAGGAAAAAGGAGGGAAGGCAAATGAGGAAAATGTAAAAGCAGGATGCAGTTTCAAAGTGTGTAACTCTGTTTGAGCAAAACAAAGACATTATGTGGATATTTTTAACCTTGACAAGTTAAAGTCTGGTTCGTGTTGCTGCCATCTTTGCAGATTCTTAGCTCCGCCTATCGCCCAGCTGATGCAAGGAGGAGAGGTGGAGCATCACGGGAGCTTTTAACACAGGATTTTATGGCTTACTTTCGGAAACTTGGCACCTCAGTGTTGGCTTCATCTTTTAGCTGATCGGTGTGGGCACAGGTTTTAACAAATATAAATTATTCATTCATATTCATATTCATTGGCTGAGGCATCATTTTTGGACCCAAGTGTAAACACCGCTTCTCGGCATTGGACGCCTGAGCAAAACAAGCTACATCCCCCCAACAACCACACATTGGACGGGCGCCGCTCATGGACTATGTGCTCTGGGGCTTTGTTTGGAAAATAACTCTTATAATATATTTATTTTTTTAAAACTCTGCAAAATGTGTTTCTGAGGACATTTTTGGCTAGCCAGTTGCTGGAGCTGGTGAGCACTGGAAGAAACAACAAGCTGCAGAGCATGGTGCTTCTGGAGGAATAAACACCCTGACAATCAGACTCTAAGACTTCTCTTTCACAGAGAGCTTGTTAGCCTGGTAGCTCCCAGTTAGGTGGGCTTATTCAACTATCTAGGCTCACTTCAGCTCCACCCACACTTCACCTCTTTGGCCATATTTGATTAACATCAGGCCATTACCACCCGCTCAGCGCTTCATTTTGGCTCTTCCCAACATGTTTGATGTCACGGTGACAGCTCTGTCGGAAAATATCCAGTCTTAAATGGGTGTTCTTTATCCTTCGTTGTGCGTTGAGTGACGTTCAGCACTTGGCGCTCCCAACAGTCACAAGCTATCACAAACCCCGCTGTGCATGCATATGCATCATTGCAAAGATGTGACGCACACAGACAGACACACGGTCATACTTTCCCCAGCGGTGGTTAGGCGGTATGAATATGTATTATGAGTTTGAAAGATGAATAAATAAAGAAAATAAATAGAAAAACAGGTCACCAGTGCTTCCATTTATCTGGCGTACGTGTGTATGAGCACGTTTCTAATTCTGTCTGTCTCCGGTCTTTGAGGTGTGCCACCCCGATGCCAGTCTGGCTGGCAGTGCCACGGATGCACACACACACACATGCAACCAGACACAGAAGTTACCTAACAGCAGTTGCTTTTTACACCCATGATCAAACACGCGCACGTAAGCATACATATAAGTATTTGTATAAAGAGACACACATGCACACACACACACACGCACGCTAAAACAGACACACGCGCTCCGAGGTGTGCTGGTGTTTTGCCAGCAGACATTCGGTGAAAGACAACTTTGTCCGCAGCGAGGAGGAAGGGAGGGTGGGAGAAAAGAGAGGAGCTGGATGATAAGTGGCGAGGCAGAAGTGAGGCTGATCAAATATGGAGATTACAAGCACTTAAGGGGAGAGAAATCAAAACAAATTGTGAATGTGGCTCCTTTGGAAAGCAGGAATATGAAGACTCCTGGCGAAAAGATAGCTGGCAGATGTGTGTAAATAAAGAAAGGGGGAAATAAAACGGGTGGAGAGATAAAGGGGGGGGGAGAAAACGGGGGGAGCTGCAGAGAAACAGAGTGTGTGTTGACAGTATGGCAGCAGTAGCAGTAACATTCCTGGCTGAACAGATCAGCTGGCCTGAGGAGAAAGACAAACACAGGAGAGGAAACCACGTCTAGACTGCTGCAAGACTCACGCACACACATTAGTGGGACGCGTGCGCGCGCGACTCCCGTGCGCGCGCGCACACACACATACACACACTGAGCGGAGACACGGAAAACTCACCAAACAGACACACATCAACCTGCTAGTTAGACAAGGTGGGCGACTGCCAAGCACTGCCAAGAACCTGGTGGGGGGGCGGGGGGGAGGGAGGAGGGGGAGGAGGAGGAGGAGGTGGTGGAAAAAAGGGTGGAATAGAGATAGGAGGAAGAGAAGGAGCCAGGAAGAGATGGAGGGAGAGGTGGGAGAAGTGGGCAGAGGGTGTTAACAGTGAGACACCAGCTTAGCCTTCGAGTTTTTAGAAACTTTGCTTTTTATGAAATCTGAGTTTTCTGCAGGATATAAAGCTCGGAATATGTGGAAAAGTACTGAGGGTGGATAAAGAAGGCGGGGGGTGTGTGGGGGGGAAGGGGGTAGTTGAAAAGCAAAGGTGCCGAGCCTCATCGCTTAATCATCAGCTCTCTTTCTCTCTAAGTCATGCTTTAATTATTACTGTTGTTGTTTGTTACCTCGGGGCCCTGAGCTTTTAACAATCAAATCACTGCTGCGTTATAAATACTCTGTTAGCCGTTGCGCTTTGAAGATGCTCCGTGACTGCTTTAACTTGGATACATGATGACTGGGAGACATTTGCAAAATTAATCTAAACATAGTTCTATCAGATTTGAGCTTTTAATATACCGCAAAGAAAGATTATTTTCAACCAGGCTATATGAAGACAGCGAGATGATCGTTGTAAGGTCTGAAAGCTGCCGTAGTACTGAGACCTTTCAGCTTATATTATCTTATATTGCCCCTAAAGGTCAAGAATACAAAATCCCTGCACAGACATCAATGTTCTCAGATTTGTATAGCTACATGAGCAGGTGGAGCCCAGTGGAAGATCCGTAAAAAAAAACACAGCATTATAGTTTTAGTCTGGATGTTCAGGATTCATTTTAAACATGCTGTACGATATATTTTGTATTCCGATGGTTCTGCTGGTTAGAATGCGACCAAATCCACTAATGAGGGCCAAGTGAACAAGCTCGAAATGAACGTCTCATGAGTCAATTTGAATGTCTTAATCCGCACTCTTAAATAAATCACTTAAATGCCATGCCAAAGAGCCATCCCATGGAATTAATCACAAGGAGTTGAAGAAGACAAATAGTGTCAACTTCCTTTAAGCGACACTGTGCCACCAACGTCCGATGGCACCAAACTTTTTTTTCCTACTGAGACCTTCCTGAAAAACAAAATTATGATGTCGTTTTTTTTTACTTAATTATTATGATCTCCAGTTCTTTAGATCACTTCCAAACTGTTCTTTTCAGACAATGTAAACCTTTAGCATTCATAAATGATGGCACGATATTTCATTGGGGAATTTGCTCGGAATTGCAAAATTAATTAATTAATTATTCATTAACTCAGTAACATGAATAAAAGAAAGTTGAGTTACATTTACTGTTTAATTTACAGCCACACTCCCATCCAGTAGGTGGTGGTAATGCACCTATAAGTTGGTGCAATTGCTATAAAATACTGCTCAGTGTTTGACGCTTCACGCTTTCTGTCCCGCTGAGTTGTTTAGCTCTGTTAGCTGTTAGCTCCGTTGTGCCAAACACACAGTGGGACTGTCATGCTGCTGGTGCTCTCCTCCTGCTGACTTCAATACAGTGTCCCATTATCACGTGGAAACATAGGTTGCTCTCCCCCCCCCCCCCGCAGAGAGAGTTTACTGCATCTTTTTCAGATTTTATCACGTCATATTTTTTCAGTCTCGCGCTGTGTTGCAAGCCAGCACATGTAAGCAGTGCAGACGCAGCACCAGGGGAGAGAGTGATAGCTATAGAAACGGCGTGAGAAGGCGCCCTCCGTTGTAGTCAGCATTTGCTAGAGTTTGCCATTTGTTAAGCAGTAGTCATAGCTTACTGCACACATGAAAAAAAAACAAAAAACCTCTCTCATCCCCGAGACGTCCCAGGGAAGAACTCTGGCCTTCACAAGTAGCCAGATGTGACACTCAGATGCAGAAACTGTGATTGTTGATGCACTGGGTCACGCCTCAACCAGCATGCGCCTTCTCTGCCACCACCACAAACTCACTTTGCCTTCATTCCCCACGAAATGTGACAACCGAAGAGTGACTGAGGCAGTTGCCGCTGTGTAATAAGAAGCCAAGACAAGCAGTTTGGCATTTGAGAAAAGAAGCGGCTTCGCTGATAACACTCTGGGGCAGTGGGAGGAAAGAGCAACCGAAATGAAATGTTTCGTGGCCTAGGGTATTCCTCAGTCAACTGAAGACTCAAAAGATATCAAATCTCTACAAAAAAAATACAAAAGGAGCAAAGAAAAGGCTGAGCCAGAATGTTATCAGGTCAGGTGTTAGTGAGGAGGGGAGCAGCGAGCTTTTTTCCCTCTGGAGGTGAGAGGGCTCGTGGAAAGGTTGTGTGCTCGCTGTCATTAAAAGCAACTGACCTGTGGACTAACAGCGTACGATAGATGGTGACCAGTCCATCTTTCCGGAGCTCGCCGGGTCTCAGGGAGAGAGTGGCAGGTCAAACAGGCTGTGCACTGATTGTTAATTGGTCACAGGTAACTCCAGACTCCAATCAGCTACAGCACCTGGAGTGGAAAATAGACTTCCTGTGACGCTTCAACAAGTTTCACCGAACGGTGTCCTTGGAGCTGACCTTCCTGATTCTGGTGTTAAGTGTTTGTTGCCTCCTGGGATGGTGTGTTATCACTCTCAGTCCAGTCAGTCCTTAAACAGATGACAACAGTGAGCATGAAAATGAAGGTACATCTACAAACATATGAAAAGGGGGGACTGTAAAATGGATTTATTTTGCTTCAAACAAGCTGATATTGATGTGCATTGGGGTGGTTGATATGATAATATATCACTATTACACCAGTATAAATTT
This sequence comes from Acanthopagrus latus, assembly GCF_904848185.1. Classification (NCBI taxonomy): domain Eukaryota; kingdom Metazoa; phylum Chordata; class Actinopteri; order Spariformes; family Sparidae; genus Acanthopagrus; species Acanthopagrus latus. Next base: position 10,170,621 of record NC_051041.1, on the reverse strand, counting down.
GCCCTTGGTCAGAGATCCTCTCCATGTCTGCCATGCTAGCTGTGCAATACTGTGAATCAATGAACAAAGACCATTTTATGGCAATGATGATTTTTACATTAATGTGATAAAGTACTTTAATTTGCCAGGCATTTGATTTGCTGGATTAGCCAGAAAACAAACAACCGTGTCAGACTATCTGATCCGTTAACAATCTCTCAATCGATTTTTTTAGAGAACATTAAAAACTGTGTCAACATTGTACCGTAAAATGACATAAACTGTATAAAACATAACAAGAAAGCAAGTCTTGAAGGAGTCCTGTTACGATTTTTAGCTGTAGTGCATGTAAAAGATGTTGAAGGTTAAAAAGGTCTGCACCGACAGGAGCTCCTTTCTCCGAGGGATTAAAACTGCTCCTGAATAACATCATCAGTAGTTCCGCCTTTATTTCTGTGACTCTGTGTCATCACATATTTGCATAATTTATGCATAACGGCTAGTTTGGCACTTAAGAATTGATTTAGCACAGCTGCTCTGTTGTAAGCATTGCCGGCTCAGGCGTGTGTGAGCTGACCAATCAGAGCCGCCGGGGGCGGGGGAGGCTTTAAAGAGACAGGATCCAAAACAGAGTGTTTCAGACAGAGAGGGCAACACAGCGCTGCAGAACTGGACAGTATGAGACAACTGATGGGTTGTTGTGTTTTTAATATTAAATCACTGTCGTAGCCCAAAACACAATTATGTACCTGAAAATGAGAATAATATGTCTCCTTGAATGAAGTCTGCTTTCTGGGTACCAAACCTTTGGTGTCGGTGCAAAGGAGACAAATGAAAGAAGTGAAGTCTGAGTTAATTTTCACTGGTGCAATGTCAAAGCCATAATGTAATAAGAAAAAACAGGCACAAGCGTCATCTGACACATATATGCCATCAGGACAAACATTAGGTATTCAGCTATTCATCTGTCAATCAAATACTAACAGTCACACTGTCTGCATCATCATCTATGGTGTACAACTCATTGTTATATACAGCAAATAATCCAAAGTCTCATTATAAAACATCCAAAATACCCTAAACAAACAAGCCCCGTGATTATTGTCTTTGCTGAATGCTGCTGCTAAATGACGGAGTGACACATGCGGCGCATTCATCGCCCGCAGCATCTCAGAAAGACTTTGTCTCCGGAGACGAGCTGTTGCAGATGGATAGCTTATTGATAAATGTAGCCTTTCCCGTATTTTGATGTGCTAGGTTTATGGAAATCCATTTAAATGTCACTACGGCATACCAGACAATCTATAAAGACATGGCTGAAGACTCCTCTCGCCGACCCAACGGGAGGAAAGCGGTTAATACAGAGTGTTGGGTTCACATCAGCCCGGGGCTGCTCTTTATCTGTCTGACCTCTGTCTGTCACCTTTGATGAGTTGCAGCTTGTTTACAGGTAATTCATTCTAACACATCCTTGACACAGCCGCTGTGTATGAAAGTTTTTTTTTTCTTTCTACAAAGTTTCTAACTTGCAGGTTAGTTTGTAGTTTGTCGTTTGTATATCACATCCACATTTTCTTTTCGAGTAAGTTTTTCCGTGGCTGACAAATATTCCTGTTAGACGACGCTCTTTCCATAGCTGATGTGTGTTTCTTTTGGCATCCACTTTGCATTTTGTGGTGTTGTTTTTTGCTTTTTTTTTAATCTTTAACTGCAGTGTGCATGTGAAAGATGAAATACAGAGATGTGTCATGTAAAATTGATGTACATCTTCCACAATTAGTACCCACCTCAAGCAGCATTTCAAGCTTTGGGTTTTTCTCAGAAATCAGCTCGGCACACCTGAGTTAGGGGGCATTTCCTTTGTTCCCTTTGCATATTCGCCGTTGTGCCTGATGGGGAGCACCTGAACAATTATCCTCAAGTTATTCCACTTGGCTGGGCCACTCAAGGACTTTCATAATTTTGGTCTGAACTCGCTCCCAGATTTGATTTTGTGCTATGCTTAGGATCACTGTAAAAATCTTGGAAAAAACATTGTCGCCACGATCCAAGATGTTTGGAAATCTTGAGCAGGCTGCCTTTTGAAGGATATCTCTGCTATTTGGCTCCAGTGGTTGTTTTATCTTTGCCTTTTTAAGTCCTCTCAATAACTGACACTGAAAAGCCCCCAAAAGTGTGAATGTGCCACAAGTGTGTTCAAGGTAAAGATGTGACATGGGCGATAACCTTTGTCTGGTATCAGCCTGATCAAACATTATTCAGGAGAGCATAAGTTCAGTTGTTGCTTTACCCTGTTTTTTTTGGCTGTTATGTGTCTTTATTTTTTCAGGAGTTGGACGCGTTGGGTCGGCAGCTTGGGTGGTATGTCAGCCCAAAGCATCAGCAGTATTTTAAAGTCTGGGGATGTGACTCAGTAATGAACTCTCTCTATACAGGAAGTTACTAATCTGTATCTGTTCCGCTGTAGGTGGAGTAAAGTGACACGTCTGTGATTTGAACGTTTTCTCATCATCGTCTCATAAAATACTCATCCAGTTCATGTTCAACACTGCATTTTTTTTTCTCCTGCATTCAGCATCGCTCCCAGGTCTACCCATTTTTTATTTTTTAATTATTTTTTTGTTTTCCTTGTTCATTTCCTTCGAAAGAATTGCCACAAATTATGCATGTCAACTGAATCCATTGTCACAATTAACACCAGTAAATGAGCGACAACACAATAAAGGAATCATCAGCATCTGTGTTTGTGAAACCTGCCGGGGCCGTGTCGACACAGCCTCTGAGTCAGTCAAGCAATTATTTTTTTCAATAAACTCTGATCTGCGCTAAACATGACATCATCATAGACGGGGTTGTATGAAAAGGATCTGACGAGTGTTTAGGAACATAAAATAAACACTGATGAGCCTAAAAAGACGCAGTGATATAAGGGATCACTTTGCCGTGGCATTAATAAATCACGCCTCTCGATAATCTCGTTTTTCTCCATCGGGAATCATCAATAAATAACGTTCTTCAGTCCGCCCAAGCGTGACGGATAGATTGTCTCTCTGAAGGGCAGGATGGTGCTGTGCAAATGTATAAGTTGTACTGTATCTGACTCTGTAACTCATTCCATTTGGGAGATATCAGAGAGTTTGAATCGAATTATCAGCGCCGGCAGTTTATGGGCTTCTCTGCCAATTCTGCAGTTTGCATTCAAGTCACTGCGCCCATATAAGTTATGTGGCCTTAACAGCTTTTTCCCTCCTTGATCAAATAATTTTTATCGCCCGCAGAAATTACTTTTTTATTACTTTGTCTATTGATTGAAACACTTTTGTAGCAAGATGGGTTCGTTTCACAAGAGGGCCACGGAATTTAAGACAATTATGCTTATGGACTGTTCTACCACAGATGGATGTTTTCTAAAGAAATGTAGGCAAACCTGCTGATAGATTTTTAATGCAATTTGAGTATATTAACTATGTGGGGAAGGTTTGACAAATGCATTTAGGCAGGACACAAGGTCTACAGCCATGATAGCAGCTCTGTGAGGCTTGCACATTATTCTTTGGAGACGAATGCAAGACAAATGCTTCAGGGGATGCAGCCATGGCGCCCGTGAACATAATGTGAACATTTGCACTTGAGGACGTGAGCCCTTGCAATTAAAATGGCTCAATACCTGCAAAATAAAAACAACTAGCTTTTTTATGTACGTACCGTTATGCTAACACAGAGACAAAAGAAGAAGAGAAGAATTCTGACGGAAAAAGTCACCCAATAGCAGCTGTCTACATCCACTGAACTTGTTAGCGGTAAGCACAAAGTACAGCTGAGACTGTTGGAAATATCATCAACGTATTGGACAATTCAAAGCTAGATTAAAAAAAACAAATCTTTCAGGACATTTTACTCAAAACGTTAGATGTCAACGTCATGCTGAAGGATTGGGAACTGCGCATGGCAGTTCATCAACAGTTGATCTCCAAGTCGTGGACCACCTGATCGACCTACAGAGAAGCACCGCCACACCTAGCTATTCCACTAATGTGGCCAAGACGCATTATTAGACATAGCACAGTCTCCCTTTTTGCTACAACTATAAAACTACACAATACCGCCACACTCAACTAGAAAGCGCATATTGCACACAACTGTAGTGTGTGTTGCCTCCACATTGTAGCTCTACCAAGGCTAGTTTCCTGACTGCTAAACTTTTGTGTGGTCTCTCCAGACAGATCCTGCCGCCCACTCCCCTGACACCTGGGTGAGATATGAAGAGAGACAGAGTGCTGCGGTGGAAATATCGAAGTGTTGAGACGCTGAAACACACACTGACTTCTCCCTTTTCCTTTTACTTCCCCCCGCACAGTCTCTCCGTCCGTCTCTCCTCCGTCTGCTCCCCACCTCTTTGCTACACCCCTCTCCGAGGGAGAGGCCTTTTACCATGAGAAAATAGATAGTACTTCGTCTTTATCTGGATGTATATGTGCAGCAGGTAAGTGCATATTATGAGAGCTGAAGCAATTTTGCCCAGCAGGACTTCAGCAATATAAGGCAACCCGGAAATCCTTTGAACCTCCTTGAAATATAGAAGCTGAGTGTTTACATAGATATTCTCAGCGTGATTAAATGTTGAATCCTGGCAATCAGCCTAGTTTTGGATCGACTCGAAGTTGTCTTTCACATTTTTTTCTGATGACTTAAGGTCATTTAATCTCCAAGTTAACTGTGTGATCTCTGCGCAGGAGTCGACATTGAAACCCCCTCCGTACAGCGAGCGTGACGAATGTTCTGTTTTGAGGCCTTGGCTGTATAATAAGTAAGGGTTTTTTGCACTGGGCTCAGGTACAAGGTGTGGGGAGGAGAGTAGTCTGGCTCCTGAAGAGGAGGAGGAGAGACTATTGATTTGGTTCTCAGCTTGAAACGCTGAAGAATCCCTGACTTGCAGTATTGCAGATGGCCAAGCAGCAGGTTCTGTGATATTCTGCGTTATTGTTGACATATTGAAAACTGAGGATGAAAGTTTTCTCAGGGTTTCAGGCCTTTATAGATATAAAGTCCATCCCTCATTTATACAGTTTATGGTTATGATTACAGCATGACAGATACTGGATTTGTTGCAGCCCAGTCCCCAGGACATAACGTTAGTGGTTAATGCGTCGGGAAACCACAGATACATCCAAGGTTGACGTTGGTCATTAAATGTGGCATATCACCCTCACGTTATATGCTTATTAGCAACCTTTCACATCAGAAAGTAAAAGGATGGTGTTGTCAATACAGCCAACAAGGCAGCCAAAAACGGCTGGCAACAGTTTGAGACACAACACAGGATATTTTTAAGTGGCCTGTCAAATAAATGTCGTGGGGTAGAATATAAAGGAGCTCATAATTGAACCACCCGAGTGAGTCGAGTACTTATGTGTTTCTTCTACATGTTGCGTACCCCTTTGGAACTCAGCACTGAACAGGTATAACTTGAACTCACCCGTATCTGTCAGAACATTTTGCTTAGTGCTGGCTGGTTTTAATACCTGTCCTTTAAACAGGATGGTACAGGATGTCTGACAGTTAGGAGCACTTCCTGAGGGAGCGCTGTCAGCGGCAGCAGCATTGGCTACCGTCGGTGTGAGGAGACAGCCCGCAACTTTTGCTAAATCGGATGTGATGGCCGGACTGTCACGGCTGTGGCCAAACTTCGCTGCCGTTTTTTTGTGTCCTGCTAAACGAGCAGCCAGTCAGACTGTCCTCGCCTCCCGCTTCACTCGCGCGGCGCAAACTGTTTCCTGCTCGATTAGGAAGTTTGAGCGCGCCCCTGAGTTTGTGATGTATTCTTTTGCTGTCATTGACCCGTTGCGATATTGCGGTTCTTGGCAAACATCTTAGTGTTGTAACTGTCGGCTCCACAGGAGAGAGGATCTGTTTTGCTGTTGTGTTTCAGGGGTGTGTGCCGGCTCACTGCTGATGTTGAGCAGAGGTCAAACTTGAGATTCAGATGATGAATCATGACCTGTCTGCAAATCATGATTAAAAGTCTTACTTAACTTAAAACTGACTGACACTGAGGCGTCCTCTCCAGTTATGTACACTCAGTTGCCAGTTAAGTACCTTGCTTAAACTTAATGAAAGCGATAATGTTCTTATATAGTGGCATTTATCAACTTCATGACCATTTTGAAGGCTGATGAAATGAATGAAATCGCAACAGCAACAATGATTTTATTCTGAATTATTTTGTCATTTGCCCTTTTTTTTTTTTTGGGTCAGTGGTGTCAGTGCTGAGTTAGTCTCGCAAAATAGCGAAACATCTTCTGGTTTCTCGTTTTATTCCAACCAGAAGTCCAAAAGTCAAGAAAAATTGCATGTACTGTGACGTTTATGAGAAAAAACGGGAACGAATCCTCGCATTTTAGAAGCTGGAACCAGCAACTGGCAGCCATTTTTGCTCGACATATGATGATAAATTCAAGAATGGTCAAAATGTTTGTTGGGCGGTGTGGCTGGACACACACATATATCATTCGGAACAGATCGCTAGCTATATCAATATTGATTTTCGCAGTCACTGATGTAAATAGTCAAAATGATGGGCAATTACTTTAAACCAATTCTCTTCAAAGCAAAGGATATACACTATATTACCAAAAGTATTCGCTCACCTGCCTTTACTCATTCTATGAACTGAAGTGCCATCCCATTCCTAACTCATAGAATTCAATATGATGTCGGTCCACCTTTTGCAGCTATTACAGCTTCAACTCTTCTGGGAAGACTGTCCACAAGGTTGAGGAGAGTGTTTATAGGAATTTTTGACCATTCTTCCAAAAGCGCATTGGTGAGGTCACACACTGATGTTGGTCGAGAAGGCCTGGCTCTCAGTCTCCGCTCTAATTCATCCCAAAGGTGTTCTATCGGGTTCAGGTCAGGACTCTGTGCAGGCCAGTCAAGTTCATCCACACCAGACTCTGTCATCCACGTCTTTATGGACCTTGCTTTGTGCACTGGTGCACAGTCATGTTGGAAGAGGAAGGGGCCCGCTCCAAACTGTTCCCACAAGGTTGGGAGCATGGAATTGTCCAAAATGTTTTGGTATCCTGAAGCATTCAATGTTCCTTTCACTGGAACTAAGGGGCCAAGCCCAGCTCCTGAAAAACAACCCCATACCATAATTCCTCCTCCACCAAATTTCACAGTTGGCACAATGCAATCTGAAATGTACCGTTCTCCTGGCAACCTCCAAACCCAGACTCGTCCATCAGATTGCCAGATGGAAAAGCGTGATTCATCACTCCAGAGAACGCGTCTCCACTGCTCTAGAGGCCAGTGACGGCGTGCTTTACACCATTGCATCCGACGCCTTGCATTGCACTTGGTGATGTGTGGCTTGGCTGCAGCTGCTCGGCCATGGAAACCCATTCCATGAAGCTCTCTGCGTACTGTACTTGGGCTAATCTGAAGGTCACATGAAGTTTGTAGCTCTCTAGCAATTGACTGTGCAGAAAGTCGGCGACCTCTTTGCACTATGCGCTTCAGCATCCGCTGACCCCTCTCCGTCACTTTACGTGGCCTACCACTTCGTGGCTGAGTTGCTGTTGTTCCCAAACGCTTCCATTTTGTTATAATAGAGCTGACAGTTGACTGTGGAATATTTAGGAGCGAGGAAATTTCACGACTGGATTTGTTGCACAAGTGGCATCCTATGACAGTTCCACGCTGGAATTCACTGAGCTCCTGAGAGCGGCCCATTCTTTCACAAATGTCTTGTTTCACAGTCTGCATGCCTGAGTGCTTGAATTTATACACCTGGGGCCAGGCCAAGTGATTAGAACACCTGATTCTGATCATTTGAATGGGTGAGCGAATACTTTTGGTAATATAGTGTATGTCACTTTTCATGCACTCAGCCTTCATATCTAACCTGTGCGACGTGTTTCTGATATGGCGCCACACATCTCGGCGGTTGAGAAGAAGACAGGATGCTTACCACAGCCTTTGGTGTCAAAATCTGACACTTGGCGTCCTCAGAACAACCCACCCACCATTTCTCTGAGAGGTTTTGGGATTCTATAACAACAACATGATGCTCTGTTCTTTGGTCTTGAGAGGGGGGACGGTCATTAGCGGCCGGCCCACGAGAGGGGCGACTTGACAGTAAACACAGGTCACTTAAAGGCGTTCGAACAAGCGGCCATTGCTGTTATTTTTCTGGTGAGTACAGTGTGTGTGTGTGTGTGTGTGTGTGTGTGTGTGTGTGTGTGTGTGTGTGTGTGTGTGTGTGTGCGTGTTTTGATAACAGGAGTCGAGATGATCATCGGATGAAGTGCATTCCGTGACACGGCGAAGACTTTCAAAAGAGTTCGCAATTGATTTTTGCCCCTTTTCTGGGCGGCGGGATCCTTCTGAAGAAGAGGTTTCGGTGACCGTGCGGGCGACACTTTAAAGCCCCCGCAGTCAGAATAAACTTCGGAAGTATGACTGAGGGATAATCCACTCTCCTGAAGTGCTCTTCAGCAAAGCACTTCACCAGGAAAAAAAAAAAAAAAACTATTCCACTGCAGTAACGTGCCGCCTGTAGGTGTGAGCGAATGTGACTGATGCAAGCGTACCATGTGTGGCAGCCTGTCTGTCTCCACTGCAGCAGCAGCAGCAGCAGCAGCAGCAGCAGCGGCGGCGGCGGCTCGTGATTACATGCTACGCCGTTTTTGTAATTTGATGAATCACACAATACTGCATGCCTACTGTAAATCTTTTTGATTTTCCAACCGCTCGGCTGCCGTAACAATGGGTTTTAGTATTATGGGGTGCCTGTTTTAGTAATAACGATACATTACCCCGGATGAATAGACAGAGTAATGTAAGTGTGTGTGTGTGTGTGAGTGTGTGTGTGTGTGTGTGTGAAAATGGGGGAAAGAGAGAGGGTATGTATGTGTGTCAGGGAGAGAGAAAGACAGACAGACAGAAAGCGTCTCTCCATCTCTTGAGCCTTAGGTAGCGTTGTGTTTGCCAATCTGTGCTTGTTTGTGTGTGTGTGTGTGTGTCTGTGTGCATGACGTGAGATATGGCAACAGTGCCACCTAGTGCATGTTTATAATTTGTGTGTGTGGGGGGGGGGGAGATCACTTCACAGTTGTGTGCACTGTGCTGAGACAAACAGACGGGATCACATGTGAACGCCGTGAGCCACATAACAAACTCCTGAACTTCCGAAGTGCAGCGCGTCTCCGCTTCATTTTCACAGATTTTGTCTCACTCCTTTCGCGCCATAAAAGAGCTCCGAGACGTCCGTTACTGTGTGCTATGCAGATGGATCGGTAGATACTGGAAACTTAAGATGGGTAATCCATCACAGCGACATTTAATCAGCCTTTATTTTATTTTATTCTTTATTTTTTTATCAAAGTTACATTATCATTGCGCGGCACTGCAGCTGTGAGCAAAGGCTGTTTATCAGCTGCCCTGCTTGGTGTGTTCAGGGATGCTCAGACACGTGACGCTCCGCAGCCGGCTGCCTTAGCTCACAACACTTATTAGCACCAGACTGATGAGTCTCAACTTCTATGATTCGATGATAACATTTACTTTTAATTTGTTCTCTATGTACGGCCCTCTTATGTACCATCGCTCATTGGAGGACTCGGGGGATCTGACTGTCAGGCAGTGTGTGTCAACCGAGCCTGTCTGGAAAGGCACAGATGTTACACGAGGAAGGCAGGTGTGAAGGAAATGGCACACAAAGAGAGAGGAAGTAAACAAGAAGAAGAATAAGATGGTGAAAACGGGGGGCTGAAACTGTCGGTGTCAATTCATCTACTGATTATTTCCTGATTGGTGGACTGATGGTTCGCTCAGTGACGCATCGGTCAATAGTCCTGAATGATTCCTATTTCTGCAAATATCGCGTTTGCATTTTTAGTGTGAGCATCTATTTTTTTTTTTCTTCGCATTTCACAATAAAGTAGAAAACGATGATGTTTCTTTTTTTTTTCTTTTTTTTTTTGCTGCGACCTGTACCAAAGCATGTCCCCTCACGTCCAGTGGAACATGATTTGTGGGACATCTCTGCAGCGCCGCGACGCTTCAATTTTAATGGTCTGCTGTGACATGTTGTGACAGGTATGTGACACATTTTTACTGTGTAATTGCAGCGCCAGTGATTTGGATTTTGCGCTTGACTATGTCTCAATTCCACAAAATTTTTTTGATTAATGCGCAATAGCGAAGAAAGCCTATTACAATGCCCATAACAGGGGCTTTTCGCATTGCTCGGAGTCAGAAACGCAATTTGGGATGCGACAATACAACCCTTTCTCTCCTGATCCAAATTCTGTCACCTCGGCTCAGGGTGTCATCTTATCCCGACGAAATACCACTGTTCCCTTTTCCCCCAGTTTTTAAAATCTATAAACCTTACTGTAAAGACCTCATTTGGACCTCATTTCTGGGTAAGATAACATAGAGACGCACTGAAACCTCGGCAGCCTGGCGTGACTGAAAGCATTTAACTGATAGCGGAAGCACTGAATGTGATTTAATTTCAAAAGGACATTGAAATAAAGAAAATGTATTAATGTGGAACGGTCGCGTCATGGCCAATAACAGATTATTCTCGTGAGCAGCGCGTCTCTGTTCGTCACCGCTGTGTAGTAAACAGCAGATATTCACATCTGAGAGGCTGAAAAGAAAACATCTGAGTGCATTTTAGTTTCACTTCACCATGAAAAGTAGTTTTTCTTAAACCTTAAAGTAATTGATATGGCTATGTAGAAGTCCCGCTTTCATTACTGACTGTATTAGTTTACGCTGAGAAAAAGTATGAACACTTAACTAGACTTTAAGCCTGCATCGTATCTACACAACATGTAAACAGTTTATATGCTCATTTACTGAAAACGTTGCTTTCTCCGGTGAGTGAGCCGTTTCAGAGGTCTACCGTGACTCCGCGCTCCGAGCTGCCCGGCGTAATCATGCTCTTTTAGCTGCCGAGCAAGTGGGGCCCTCGAAGGTCAAGTGCCTGGCTCAGAGGCACTTCAGCAGGAGCTGGCGAGGGCGAAGGGTGTCGCCCGCTCACATTCCCCAGCTAAATTCGCAATCAGGTCTAAGGGTTTTTTTGTCGATGTGGATTTCCCTGCCCGTCAGGCAACTGAAGCCAAGCTAACAAGTCAGACGCAGCGGTCACACTTTATTTGAATGTGCTAATAGTAAAACAGCTGAAAGGAAGCACACCCCCTACGGTGCATATTGGGTGCCCTATTAGTGGAGCGAAATTATAAAGTGACCTCTAGGGTGACATGTATCACAACTTCCTGTACGTTGGTGCCCCACCACATACAGCTGGTGACCTTCTTTTATTTTTTTTCTCCCCTGCCACCCAGCCACTGGGTCTTCTTGGTCCTGGTCTTCTTATTTGTCTGAAATAACTGCCTGTCTGACTGAAGGCTGAAGTCTGCAGTAAATTGCCTGATAACAGTGGACTATGCGGATGAAGTGTTACACCGATTATTTACACTCTTGTCATAGGACAAACCTTTAAATATCAGCCACGGAGTTACAAAACAAGATGTATGGATTTGGTTTGCTGACAGTCTGAAAATGTGGCTTAGACGGGAATCGAGGAGCAGTGTGTATCTTCAGAGTGTGTCCTGCTGTTGTGTGCGGGCTCGTCCTCTTCATGGAGATCTATTTCACTGCCTTCACTGACAAAAAAGTAATGTTTTGCGCTACAGTTATTGCTGCTTTTGAAATATCAACTTATAAATATGCTGATAGCTTTTCCTCTTCAAAATGGATTTAAATCATCTGCTGCGTGTGTGTGTGAGGAGGAGAGGGTCATCAGCAGTGCTTATGTTTGCCATCCTCCTCCCCAAAGACACACACAGATAGACTGGCTTACACACACACGCACACACACACACACACAAACACTTTGTCTGCGTGGCCTTTTCCCTTCACAACATTGGTTGCCAGCAGCAACATGCCCCGAGCTGATAAACTTTATCAACCGACACACACCTGTGCTTGTGCAACCACACACGCACACACACACAAACACACACATAGGCACGCTTCTTGCTTCGCTCTCTCGACAAGGTAGACACCTGCAACTGCGCGTGTGCGTGCGTTTGTGTGTGTGCAGATGTGTGGAAACCGTATAAATGATGTTCGAGGGACTGAGGAGACAACAATACACTCCTGGCCTGAGTACACGACACACATCGTTGCACATAAAAAAATAAAAAAAAACACAAACACAACCACAAACACTTAAGAAACACACAAAAACATGAACACACACAAATACGCGAGCACGCACACATAAAATGGCAAACCCGAGTAACATTTACACGCCTCTTTAGAGGCTGTCGTTATTGCCGCTTTTCCGCCGTGCATAAATGGATTTGTGTGTCTGTGTCGCTCCGTGTGTGTGTGTGTATGACTGCATATGTTGGTCAGAGCTGTTTGCATTAAACATCACCTGATCTAAATCAAGAACTCAGATCAGATCTTAGAACAGGCAAACTTTTGCGCTGAGTGCTTGTCTTTATCTTTGAATGGTAAAAGGGGTTAAAACATGTTGATAACCTTAAAATAAGGTGTCATTCAAAAGTACTGCTTAGTAATTACAGTCATCGTATTAGCGGTGATCTTGATTTGATTTTCAAATCGTACAAGTAATACTAGTACCCCTACCCCTCATATTCAATCGCCCCCTGGTCTCTCAGAACAGAGTTATGAGGGTTAGTGGTTGAAGTCTCCCCCAGCGACATGGGACAACACTTCAAGTCCCCTCATACGCCATCTTGTGTTACTGTGGCAATCCTGGTATCACCACAATGTCCTTTGCTATTTATGTGATGGAGATAGAAAAGCATGGTCGATCACATCAAAATGCAGGACTTTCGCTGACAAACCACCAATAGCAACGTAACATTAGCACGCTGGCTAGTTAGCTAAGGGGAGCCATGCAACCTTAGCACTTTGCCCCTCTATCCCAATTGATAACTGCTCATGAACATGTGAATCATAATGCTTGAGCATTTTCTTTCACATTTTTACATTTTCCCATGAACTGAAGCAAAAAAAACAAAACAAACAGAAATGCATCACCAGCGCACCCATGAAACAGTGAACACACAAATCCATCGCTCGCATATAAACACTACAATAAAAGGAGCATTTCATTAATCGACTCTCTGCAGCCACAGCGAAACGCTTCATGTTATTTATGAGCAACATGTCGGCTGTATCTCCATACCCAAAGGTGCCCAACTCTGCTGCGATCGCAGTGTGTGTGGACGATCCATCTGTCAGTCTACCACTGTGTGATGAACACAGGGGGAAGCAGATGCCGGTTTGAAAATAGCTCATCGGTTGTTTGTGTGTTTAAAAAAAAAAAGAACAATTTTTGGGGGTGTTTTTAAATTTGGGAGTGCGGCACTCTGTTAATGTGTTAATGTGTTAATGTGTGTGTGTGTGTGTGTGTGTGTGTGTGTGTGTGTGTGTGTGTGTGTGTGTGTGTGTTGGCATTCTAAAGGATTCATTCACAAATCAGCCGTAAGTGCGTGTACGTGAAAACAGTTTCTTTCAGGCGGTAGTTTTTGACTCGGTTAGAGAAGAAGCAATGTGTGGGCAAGGTCAGGAAGGTTACTTTCAAATGTTGCTTGAATAACAAGGGGTTTTTTGTTTTTTGTTTTTTTTTTATTCACCATAAACACACTTGGGAGCACACGCTCTGCAGTTTTCTCTTTCCAAGGGGACAGGCTTTTAAGAGGCTCAAACGCTGTAGGACAACAGAACAAAAAAATTGTCCCTTCTCTTAATTCGTTTCTCCAAAAGCTCATTGTCCTGATTCTCAGCGAGTTTCCATATCAGTCAGAAACGCCGCGGTGATGAACGCCAGTCACTCTGCTTTTGTCACTCTGTCAACCTCTCTATCAGTCACTCTGTCAATGTCAAGCAACTAGCCAGCTCCGCAACGGGGGGGGGGGGGGACGGCATCAATCAGGCTCTGTCAGCAATGGGGGCCCATTACTTTAGAGGGATTATGATATCGGAGATTGTAGGCCCGTGGACCGGGAGACGAATAAATGTTGAACTTTTGAAAAGTGCCTCCATTAACGCCTCATCCGGCTCATCTAACCGTGCAAATATTTGCAGTCATAAAGCCTGTTGTTTCTGCATCTAGAGTACTTGCACGCATCGGGAACATCGGGGACCTTGATGGTTTTTTTTATCTGCACACAAACACACACGCGGGCAGACAGGCGGAGGTGTGGCCTTCAGGAAAGGCATTAAGGCAGCGTGAGAGTGTATTATGAATTCCTACATAATTGAATTGGAATGTATAAAGGGAGAGGATACCAGCAGAATGCTATTTATTCACAGTGGATGGTGTTAATTTTCAAATTATATTTGTTCCGTCCCAACGCTAGTTTGCCGTCTAGCAGTGTCATGGAAACTTACACACACACGCGCACACACATATACTCACACAAACACACATGCATGTTAATAGCCTTCAATACACCCCTCTTTCAAACCAAGTCGTTCACTTCCCCTCATCCCTTCTTTGCTCTTTTCGCCACGGTGCCACAGTGACCCTGACTGGTAGAAAAGTGGTACTGCAGTGCCAAGATGTGTGACTGGCACAGTGTGTGTGTGTGTGTGTGCGTGAGTGTGTGTGTGTGTGCGCGCACGCACTTGCAATGCATGTGTGTGTGTGTACTGTAATTACTAGAGAAGATAAATCTTGTTAATGAAACAGACGGAAAGAAGAGGACTCTAGAGAGCGAAAGGAGGAGCGAGAAGAAGAGAGATGAGGGGAGAAGGAGGAAGAGGGAGGAGGAGGAGGAGGAGGAGGGGAGGAGGAGGGGAAGGAGGAGGGGGAGGGGGGAGACAGACAGCAAGAGTGAGGCGAGGAGGAGAGGACGAGGAAGAGGCAGAGAATTAAAGGATGTGGAAAAAGAGGGAAGAAACGAAGTGGGGAGAGACGGGTCTGACGGGAATAGAGTAAGGGGGAAAAAAGTTGACTGTCACATTTTGTTTCATTGCATCATACATCAGTGTGGAGAGAGAGTGACGCAGAGGAACAGAGGAGGAAGACGAGGATGGCAGGGTAAGGAAAAGATGGAGAAAGACAGACAGGCGAGCAGGTGCAGACACAGACGGAAGTGGGGGAGACGGATGAGGAAAGCAAAAAAAAAAAACAGAGAAGCTGTGTCGCCTTAAGAAAATGTGTGTGATTGCGCTCAGCAGAGTATAACCGGCCGTGCATATCAACACAAAAACAATGTGTTGGATGTCTGTTGGAAGGACACCGAATGAGCATCTATAAAGCCTGCAATGCACACAAAAGCAGAAGAACCTGTGGAGGAGCAGACACGTGGAAGTGGAAGTGTTTTTTTGTTTTTTTTTGTGAATGTGGAGGATGGAAGGAGCGCGAGCAGGCGGGAGAGGAGGGCCGTGACAGAGGGGAAGAAGGCAAGAACAGACCCAGAGCTGCCCGACCACTTCCTGTCCCTGGTACTCTAATTGACCTCACAATACACAAGCAGCAGCGCAAAACAAGTTCATAACATTTTATTTTAACTAGAAACGCATAAATGTAACAAGTTACAAATATTCGGCACACTGAATCGGTTTTGAGTCAGCGTTGTACATGACGGGCTCCACGGCCCAGTTACAAATTATACTGTACATCATGCGACATCTGGTTAGTCTTTCAAGATAAAGCTAGCTGACCGACAATTCACACATAACGACAAATTATGACCTCTGAACTGCCATTAACTGTGTGAAATGGTCATAACTCAGTTTGGTTCAGACTCCGAAACTCGCAGCAGGAGGGGATCGTACTCGTGAAGCTGATTTTTTAGTCTCAGTCCCGACCTTTCAAATACCGACACGTGGACCATCCTGGTGTCAGTATTTGACAGGTCGGGGATGAGACTCAAAACTCAACTTTTCTTACAAATAGGACCTTTAAGCATGAGAGTCTTGCCACGTGACAGAACTCGGCCCCCGGACGAAAGGCCCGGTTTATGACCCGGCCAACCACCCCGAAGAAGTGATGCTGCAGGCGTAAGTACAGCGTTAAATCTGGAAGCAGACCAGGCTTTATCAGTCTGGTCTCACTGGGTGTGTGGAGATACTGTGAGGGGGAAAAAAACCCATTTAGTGTTCACCATCTAACATTTTCATGAATTTCATTGCCTAGTCTGCTAGTTTCACCTTCTCAACAGGAAGAAATGCTGTTTTTTTTTTTTACTTTTACTCTGTTGACGTTCAATGGCACGTCTCAAACCTGATGTTATTTAGTCGCATTTTTCGAGTCTTACACGGCAAATGTTTCTGTTGTGCTCAGTGACGGTCTGAAGATGTGATTATGAAAGACACTTCATAATCGTTTTTATCCTGAGAAATATGAATTCACGGTGTATTGTACTTTGCAGCTGTCGGGCGCCACACTGATGACAGATCTATCTCCTGATCAAACTGAAACAACTAACAAGCCTCTGTGCTCAACCATCCTCTTGATATAAAAACTTCTCCAGGCTGCATTACGAAGCCTCTCACGCGCTCAGACACAAGTGCAGACCGGTGGTGGAACAGAACCACACCGCACACAGCAACAGATTATATTTACAAGGTGCACATCAGAACATCAACAAGCAGCTAACCGACTTCTGCACAAGGCTGCAAAACAAGACCGATCAGGCGCTCGAACGCCTCGCAGCCTCTGTCCATGGTGCTGAGTGTCTCCGCGGACCTCGCTGGGGTGATAAAAGCCCATTGAAAGGCCATATAACCGCATCGGCGTTGTGTAGTGGCGTCGTATATATGTTCACACAGACGGCCATGGTGGGTCGTTTCAGCCACCAGGAACTGGAGTGTGTTTGAAGATTTGCACCCTTCACTGGATGTTTGAGGGGCGGGGGCACGACTTCTGATTCTGTTTACAGCTGAAATGATTACTATTCAAACCCACCGAAAATTGTTCTGCAACCCTTCTGATAAGCTGTCGTTCATTCAAGTCCATGTTCAAGCGCAAATGTCAAAATATGCGCTGGTTCCAGCATCTCATAAAGAGTGTCGCTTTTCTCGGTGTCAGTTGATCCTGGATACCGAAGCGGGTTGTCCAGTAATCAGAAGGTTGCTGGCTCGATCCCCTGGAATCCTTCTGCTGCAAGTCAGAGTATCCTTGAGCAAGATACAAATTACACAAAGTGATTGATCTAATACTGTTACTGAACGTTACGCACCTAAAATCACGACTGGGTAAAGTGAATGATCACATGAGTCCGCGCAACATCAGGCCAATGGAAACTAAGAACTGCCTCCACTGAAACTTTTTCATATATTGTGTTTTGCTGGTTACCTGAGAGCAGCTCATCATGAAGACTCTTCTTTTTTATAAAGTGTCTTTTATTGCATGAGCGGCTCCACTTGGTGGGGCTGAGGAGGGAACCAAGGCAAAGTTTGCGGCCATGTCGTACAGCTGGTTTTGTTCATACAATCTGGAAAGTTTGAAAGTCAAATGTTCCCTTTCTAAGAATAATCATACAAGGACAATTTGAAATTTCTTAGACTTATCAACTTGTTCAAGCAGATGTCCACCATCTAGACACACAAAGGCTCACTTACAGCATGTACACGCTTTGAAAAGTATGAAGAAGAGTGTGCGTGTGCGCGCCCGTGTGTGTGTGTGTGTGTGTGTGTGTGTGTGTGTGTGTGTGTGTGTGTGTGTGTGTGTGTGTGTGTGTGTGTGTGTGTGTGTGTGTGTGTGCGCACCCTGGTAAAATTGAACTGTCATGGCCAGAATGGGCACTTTGATCATTTTGTGTTCACAGGAGAGGAGTGGAAAAGAATGTAGAACACTTGAGCAGAGAAAAGGGAAAGCAGAGGAGAAAGGAGAGGAAGGAAAAGGGAGAGGAGAAGAGATAAGGAAACGAACAAAAGGACAGATGAGGACATAGGACAGGGAAAGGAAAAGAAAGGAGGTGAGACAGAAACCAATATAATGGTGGGAGGGAACTGAGGAGGGAAGATGGGAGGAGGGGAGAGAATGAAGGAACAGGAAAGAAAAAAAGAGAAAAAGGAGGCGAGTAAAGAGGAAAGAAAGAAAGAAAGAAAGAAAGAAAGAAAGAAAGAAAGAAAGAAAGAAAGAAAGAAAGAAAGAAAAAGAAAGAAAGGAGGAGATGAGAGAAGAAAAGACAGAAGATGAAAGAAAAGAAAAAGAAAAAAAGAAAATTGGACAGGAAGAGTGAAGAAAAAGTTGAAAAACAAATTTAATGAAAAAGAAAAGAAGAAGAAAAAAGTGAGGAAGGAAGAGTTTGGCAGAGGAAAGGAAAGGAAAGGAAAGGAAAGGAAAGGAAGGGAGAAGAGGAAAAATGTTGAGAAGCTGAGTGGAAAGCAAAGCAACATAGAGATGAGACGCCAGCAAAGGAAAGAGACGAAAGGAAAGGAAAAGAGGAGAGGAGAGGAAGGGAGAAAAATGTAGAACAGTTCAGTTGAAAGGAGAGCAAAGCGGGTGTGAGATGAGAGGAGGGGGAAACTGAATAAAAAGGAGAGAAGGAAATAGGTATGAAAATGAGGTGAAGGAATGAGCATGGGAAAGAAAAGACAAGAAAAAAAACGCAACAATGGAAGAAAGAAGAAAGCGACGATGAGCGAGAGAAGAAAGAAACAAGGGCGAGGACGAGGAGAGGAGACAGAAAGAGGGGATATTGATAGAAGGAACGGATAAGGGATGAAAGCCTTCTTTCACTGAGTGATGAGGATGTACTCACATCACACGCCACTTACCCAGGATTCATAGCGTGAGATGAGTTCCCAGCATCCCTTTCATCTCCACAACACCCAGTAGTGGTCTATCAGGGAAAAAAAAAGCCTGGGGAGACACTCAGCCGCAGACAGTCACACATGTGGACACACGCAGAAACACAAACACACACAGACACACACACTAACAGACAGCTGGGAAAAAGACACACTCAGGCCTGGGTCATTGTTCTTTTTCTTCCTATACACTCACACAGGGAAAAAAAAAAGAAACAATCATCCCCACATGTAATATTTCCGTCTGATTTCTGTGTTCCCAGTGTTCACACGCAAACGCACCAACAGAAACGCACACTGGAGGAAAAAAAAAAAATGTGCAAACAGTCACTACAAAGTGGTCAGCTGTCCCAACGTATCCGCCGTGATCACAGGAGCCGCTCGGTGCCGCGGCGTTTGATTTCTCAGTTGGCAAGGTTGTGCCACAGCAGTGTCTCACAGTCTTCACAAGAACACAAAGCAAGTGTGTGTGTGTGTGTGTGTGTGTGTGTGTGTGTGTGTGTGTGTGTGTGTGTGTGTGTGTGTAAAAAAGAATCAACACTTGGGGAAATATGCTCATTCCCTCTCTGGTGGAGAGGTAGATGAGGCGATCGATGCCAGTCTAGTCTGTATGCTAAGTACGAGGCTACAGCCAGCAGCTTACCTCGCTCTGTCCAATGGGTGACATCATTCACCTGAGACCACCTCTGGAGCTCTATCATACCGACGCGTATCTTATTCATTTCATTCTGCGCAGTTGCCAGGCGACCGACGGAGTCTCCAGGAAGTACCGATCTCAGCGTGGGGGGGAAAAAAAGAAAAGTCTAGCCAGGGTCCAAAATTAGCACGAGCCACTAAAATAAATAAGGTCAGCTGCAATTGGCTGATTTGCTGAATTTGGCCTTCTTCAATACAAACTCTCGTCACTACAACACGAAAGCGGATCTGTTTCACGTCAACTCTGCCAATAATTCCTTGATTGACCCGTCATCGTTGTGGTTATATGCCCGAAGCAAACCCGAAATTTCAATTTATCCCATAGTATTTTACGTTCACGAAATGTCCACAAAGCCGTGCGCAAAGCGTGCTCTTGCTCTGCGCCTCCTGTTAAGTAGTAGTTATATAGCAATTACCTTACAGCGCCGCCTTCTCTGTTTTATCCAAATTATTTATTTACAACAAGTATTCCTTAGTTTAGTATCCACACATCGTTTTAGTATACATTTTTATAAACATATATTTATTTAAAAAAAAGTCAGCGAGAGAGAAGCCCGAGCCCGACCCGACCCGACCCGAACGTAATGATTGACATTTTAGGCCCGACCCGACCCGAATTTCGGGCCGGCTCGGGCTCGGGCTCGGGCTCGGGCTAAAGATCTTACCTCTAGTTATATGTGCTTTATCTAGCTAGCTATTCGATAAGCCTGCTATCCCTAAAACAAAAGCCCATTTTCCAGAGGACCCCACTGGTTTTCTGGCCTTAACTATATTTGGTCTCAATCTCAAGGCCCCATTTCAAAAGCTGCAAGCCAACCAGCTGTTCTGACCAATGCTCCATTCCACTGAATGGGCCTCCCAACGTTCGGTGGTCAATTATTTTTGTGTAATTGACCTTTGCTAAGCATATTTGACCGCTTTCAAGGAAAGTCGCCTTTTTGCCTCTGATTCACATATTTCGTAGCACTCCACAAGTAGTCCGGTCACTTATCAACCCAGCATATTCACTCGCTGATGTGTAGCCTACTTCATATCGGGGAAAAAACGTACTCCTAGGCCACTAGTATGGATGAGTTTCACATTAACTTTAATATTTTTGGAAAATACGGGTTGTCGTCAGCAGTCAGGAAAATAAAAAGAGAGGAAAGCAGCGAAGAGGGAGAAGCCAAACGGCACAAAGCTTTGGATGACAGAGACGTGGATAAAATAGGAGGATCAACATGAACTGAACACCAAATGTCAGTTTTAAAAGACTGGTTAGAGGACTTGAATTTCAGCGGATGATTGATCGATTGAGCTGTGTTCTAAAGAATGTTCTGTTCAATGTCTTTGTCATCGGCTTGGCGGACTATATTTCTCTGCTGAAAAACACTATGAAAGGTAACAAATTTTAAAAAGACACACTGTGTGAAGTTTTTTTTTCATGTTGGCAAGTAGCCTTGTAATAAGTAGTGTATGGAACGGTGGTCAGTGACTGCCCTTCTATACATGATCCCTTACATACTGTAGCTTCATATATAGGTGAACTGGTATGAAAGTGGTATCAGCTTTCTCCCTTAACTCTCCATTTTTTGCTTTTATCTTAAGCCTTAAAGTTTGTTTACTTTCTTCTGTCTTGCTCACTTTTTTGTCGCTAAAATAAATTACACATATCATTTATATATCATTTATCAGGAGATATACTGTCACATTTGCACAGAAAGCAGAAACCAATTTCCTGTTGTGTTAATTTTCTCTGTTTGAGAGGGCACAGATTTCCCCTGTGTTCATTTCCCAACTGTGCTTGTGTCTATGTGTGTGTGTGGGGGGGGGGTTGTGGGTGGGTGTGTTTACAGATTGTAACTACACTCTTGGCTGCCCCAGCGAGAGAACATCAGATGTCTCTCCATCTCTCCGCCGCTATCTCTCGCCTGGTGCATCTGTCCCTTCGGCCCTCCATCGCGCCTTCCCTCCGCGAGCCACCCGTCTCTGCATCGCCGCGGCGTCGAGAGCCACTCCATCCAAATTGACACACATGTCGAGAACGAGAAGATTGGGAGCCGAGGGAGAGGGGAGATGGGCCAAAGGGAAAAAGAGAGGAGGGAGGGGGGGAGTAGGGTGGGTCTGTGGAAGGAGAGGTGGCAGAGGAGAGGCACAGCTGAGGGTGAGAGAGGAGAGGGGGAGATCGAGAGTCCAACGGTCTGTGAAAGTGTCAAAGTCACATCTGAGTGAAGCCTCAGTGGAGCGAAAGAGCAGAGGCTTCGAAAAACAAAGGGAAAAGATAGAAAGAGGGTAAAGGAGAGTGCAAATGAGTCTCCGTCTACCTGTTGGTTTTTTTAATGCGCGTTTTGAATGTGCCCCCACACCTATGCCTGAAAAGAAAATATACCTTAAGTTTGCAAAAAAAAAAGGTTTTGTCTTTTATTTCTGACAGTGAAATGCGCAGCACTGATGTTTTGCTGCCACCTGCTGTTCCATCCCATCTCTCTACTTTAAAGCTCAAGAAGAATGCATCTTTTTATTTCTGTCAAAGGCAGGGGGGAAAAAAAGTCAGCTGGGTGACTGATACCATATTCCGACATTTTCTCATGAGGAGGAACAGTCTGACAGTGTTTACGCACATCTTGGGCTCATTTCTTCAACGGCAGCTAACGCATGCTAACGCTAAGGAGACTGAGAGAGGAAGAAATCTGAGGAAATATTAAAGGTATTTGAAAAATGATTACATTTTTGTGCTATATTATTTGGATTAAGCTGCATAACCAGGCGGTGGTATCATTAAAACTCACAGCATGCTTCATCCACTTATCGCACATTAAACCACCAATTTAACCTGCTGCGAGTACATGTGGACAAACTAGATGGAGAAGGAGAGCAAAAGGAAAGTGAGTTGACTGGTGCTTTGAAGAGTTCCTGCTGTTGTGCCTGGAGGTGACATTGCCTCGTGTGTGTGTGTGTGTGTGTGTGTGTGTGTGTGTGTGTGTGTTGGGGGGAGTGTTTGGTCTCTCAGATCACTACTGGAATAGATGGCTGACAAGTCAAATGAGGCTATGTCCATCCTCTGATCTTCTCTCCTTTTCTACTTTCCTTTTTCTCTCCATCGCTCTCTCTCTCTCTCTCTCTCTCTCTCTGTCTCTCTCTCTCTCTCTCTCTCTCTGTCTCTCTCTCTCTCTGTCTCTCAGCTCACTCTCTCAGCTGTGCGACAGATAATTGACATATTATCAGCCAATGACCTTGTGTCGCAGGCGAATCCCCACCAATTAAAAATTGGGCCATTTCCTTGTCAACCCTGCATAATGGAAATTCATACGGTCCACAATCTAAATGAGCCAGCCACACATACTCGCACTCATGCACACACACACACACACACACACACACACACATATTCATGCAAACATGCAAACACACACCTGCACACTCACACACCTAAAGGTAATTGTGTGATAATAAATGTCCCCCTATGCATTAAGCCGAGCATGTCGAATACCAGCACGAGTGGAAAGGCCCATAAGAGCCAAACGGAATGATGCACACAGAGAGGTCAGTGTGTGTGTCTGCATGTGTGTGTCTGTGGTTAACCTTGGAGGACAGTAGAAGGGTATCCAACTAACTTCTCAACTCGCTCAATCACAAAGAGACAGAGCGAGGGTGGCTGCAGCGCGACACAGAGAAAGAAAAAGATGGAGCGAGACAGACGGAGAGTGACAGAGAGAGAGACACTGTGACAGAGACGGAGGATGACGCAGGAAGACAGATTGAAAGAGGTTAAAGATTCAGATAGACGGCGAGAGAGCGGGGCAAAGAGGGAGAGATGGGACAAATTAAAAGGATGAGTGTGGGAGAGTGACAGCGTCAGAATCAAGAGGGAAGGGGAGAGAGGAGAAAGGACAGGAGAGGGCAGTCAAGCAAGAAGAAAGGGAAGGGTTTGTATAAGGATCTTTGGGCAGAAAAGAAGGGAGGGAGGGGAGACGAAAGGAAGGCAGGCAGGTGAGAAGGAAGGAGGGGAACCCAACTATTTATGTTTAATCAACCTAACCATGTATTTTAGTTCCCTAAAGCTAAGCATGTATATATGTTCTTAAAACCTAATCAAATATTTTGATTCCCTCAACCTAACCAAGTTTTTTGGTTCCCTACACATAAGCATGTATATTGGTTCCCTACACCTAACCAAATGTTTTAGTTCCCTAAACCTAACCAAGTATGTTTGTTTTTAAACCTAACCAAGTAGTTTAGTTCCCTTGACCTAACTACACACTTAAGTTCCCTAAACCTAGCCACATATATTTGTTCTTTAAACCTAACCAAATATTTTGGCTCCCTGAACCTAAATACATTTTTTTGGGTTCCCTAAACATAACCAAGTCTTTTAGCTCCCTAAACCTAAACAAGTTGTTTGGTTCCCTAAACCTAACCAAGTTTAACTGTTCTTTAAACCTAACTAAATATTTTAGTTCCCTAAACTTAACCATGTATATGTGTTCCTAAGCAAGTCTGTTTTTGTCACCTACACCTAACCAAACACAGAAAATTGAGGAGAAAAGGAAAATAATAAGTGAACTTTGTGACTCAGCAATCAACTATCTCTCTCCAAGAAGTTTGCTGCATTAAAACTGTGGTTTGGAATCAAAATACAGTTTTCCAGGAGTCTCGCACCGTCATGTGATGTGTGTACACAACAGTGTTCCTTGACAATTGCAAAGAAGCCATTATTCCCCGTCATCATTGTTACAAGAAAACACGTGGACTGCCAGAATACAGCCTGCCTATAGAAGCCGCGGGTTACTGTCACCACTGACAGAGAGGGTGTGATTGAAAGAAGAAGCTTCAGTAATGATTTTCAGTCGTGGCAGTAGTGCGGACCACTGCTTCCTGTGTATTTATGCAGCACTGCTGGGACACAAAAGATGCATGAAGAAATAAAAGATTTTTATGGGGAAACGTGGTCGGGAATCTGTCTTTGTTTCTGATCTACGAGCCCTCACACAATATATTCCATATTCTGCCAACCTGTTGCCTTTGTACTGAATCTTCAGCTGAAGACAAATTAGCATTTAAATGAGGCAAGTTATTTTCCCTTTTTTTTTCAAAGCCCGCTCTAAATTACCAACGCAATAGCTTTGATTGAGATGAGAGGAGGGAGACTGGTGGCTTTTTTAGTGTTATTGACCCAGAAAAGGTTGAGTGAACACGCTCAGATTCGGCAACAGCCCTGCATCAAACTCACGGCCACCCTCGCTCACAGCTGAGAGCTGCTGCTCAGTAGCCTAAAACCAGAACCGCCGAAGTTTAGCACCGAACAGCTTGACTGATGCAAGCTGTCTTGCCTAAAGGATGGCTCCAATGATTTTCAGCCTTATCTCTAAGGTGTGCGTGTCACAGAGAGATTCTTTAATGCAGCTGTACACTTGGCAGGACTTCAACCTCCCCAAATACTGCACCGGATGATGCAGTCCTGGGCTAATAAGCAGCAAGAAAGCGGCCTTTTTCCTCGAAGTTCAAATATTCCGAATGTGAAACCAGGTACTTTTGAAAATGTAGCTTATATTTAAGAACACTCAAAGTCAAGGTTGGATCTTATTTCTTATTATTATTTGCAGCCTGTGAGAGACCAGAAACACTCTTCCTATGACTTATGATTCAGGATTAGTGGAAATTTTTGCATCACAACTTTCATTTTCACAAAAAAAACTATTAAAATCATGATGTTGTGGCAGTTATCGGGGTCTGTACTAAACAAACATGATAACATTTGTAAGCCATTGCATCTCTGCAGCACTAGAGTACATTACATTAATTATAATGTCTGGTCACGTTTGGTCTTTATCAAAAAACTGCAGCTGCTGACATTTGGATATTGCACTTAGCAATATTGTGATTTTGATAATATCTGGATAAATTGTGCAGCTCTGACTGTCTGGGTCACCAGACTGTTCTCCAGCTGCCAACGAGCCAGAGGTGTTACACAGCACATCACTTACAACATATATATATAAGACAGATAAGTGTTTTTGAAAATGTGCCATACTCAGAGTCATAATTAGCTGATTAGCTAACATTAACATTGCTGGCACAAGCTAACGTGAGACAGATCGATATGCTGGACACATATTGTAGAACCGTTTTACACTGTTCCTCTCGAAACTCACAACACAGATTTCACGTGATTCCAGCGTCGTTATACTATTGGCTGCCGAACCTTGTTAGAAGCTGAAAAGTCAGAACTGTAACACAGAGATAAGCAAAACAGTCATTTATGCTTTAACATGTTTCAGTAAACATTCATGACGTGAGTAAGGTCCTTAAGTCACTGTCATAACTTCCGTAACATTAACTGACGTAACTGAAAGCAATTATTTAGTAAGAAAAGTATGATGTTTTCCTAACTAAGTAGTTTTACTTTTCTTTTTGTTTGTACCCAATCATGGCAGTCTGACATAACTAATAGCAGTCATATTACATCTTATAGCTGGCTTGAGCCTTTAGTTTGAAAGTCAAACTGGACATTGCATTTTACATGTTTTCACAAACTTGACCGTGCAGACATTCGGGTGCAAAGGTGATGGTAAAGGTTAAAGTGTGGCTTGCCTGCCTGAGTTTGAAGGATTAAGGCCACTGACCATGCTGCCATATTTGACAAGTTGGGAGCCACTGATCCCTTTTTTACATTGTCGCGGCACAACTTGGTCAAGCACCTGCACAACACAATGAGGCTCTCCTCCTCATCTGAGCAGGTGAAATGCACCGAGAAATACATGACTTGTAAGGTGAATTTGAATTTTTGACATATAAGTTGCAAGCAAACGGCCACACAGCTTCTAATTTGCATATAAGATACATTGCATTACATACATACATACATAAGATACATTTATTTTTACATTTCGGAACTAGACTTTGATCAGGCTACACTCAGCCATTGCAACTTATGATCCCTCTCCTCACCTAACTGGTGAAAAAAAAAAAAAAACATGCATTTTAGTATTTTTCTATTATGAATGTTCGACACGCAAAATATGACGTTGGTCTTGTGCAGCACATCAAACAGGAAACTTTTCATTACTGCACCTGTGATACAGGTCGACTTATCAGCCGTCATGCCGGAGAAGACTCCACAGGGTCCGCAGGGTCGGCGCTCCCCTGCTGGTGTGACTAACCTCTGCTCCACCTCCACCTCAGCTTTAATCAAAGTGCTGGAGCAGTCGGGCACATATGGGGCCTTTGTAGTTGAGTGCCACATACATGTGCAGACTTATAACCTCCCAGCAGCTGTGTGGAGCCCAAAAGACTGCAGTGGTGATTCAAAACCTTCAAAGTCTTTCGGTCGTGTCTGTGGGACCTTTGATTTGCCCTGTTATTTAATTTTCGGGTGTTTAATGCAAATGCCTCCTTGCCTCTTCGCCAGGAAATCACATTGACGCTTCTCATAAAGTCATATCTAAATTGTGTTTTTGTTTTGTTTGGTTGCATATTGCAGCTTTAATTCTAAACAGGTTGAGGGAATCATTTCGTTTCAAGCACAATAACACCTGCCTCCCCACGTGTTCGTGCACTTATCGATGTCTGTGTATACGGGTGAAACTAGCTAAATAGTGTTCAGTGTCTGACTGCGAGGGTCTGTCTCTGAGAGAATGATGATACGTCTCTGGAGCTATACATCTGTAAAAAGGCAATTTATTTGAATAAAGGGAGCGGGTCAGCAGGGTGCTCCCGACCAGAGAGGGGAGAGCAAAAAGGTGTCTTGTTAAAACCCCAAGACTGGCAATTGAAGATGTGTGGACGGGGACGCATTCTTTCTATCTGGGAGGTCATTTGGAAATGGAGTGCTGAGTAGCCTTCTCTGTGCCCCTGACTGGAAGGCTGTCTTTTTTTCCCCCTCTCTCGATTTCTCTCCTCGGCGCCCCTGACTGCGAAACTCCATAAAGAGTGATGGATGTTGATGGAGACACACAGAGTGGTGATTACGGATCATCGCGGAGTATTGAGGGAGGACGGAGACGGACAGACAGACGGACGGAAACCAAGAAAGAAGGAGACGATCGCTGGCTCAGAATGGTTAATGGCAGCATCCATCAGGTTCTTGTAAGATGGAGCTCTTGCGCCACTGAGTGGTGAAACGTTTAACTACCGCCACCAAGGTCCTGATCGAAATATGTGAGACTGTTCAAGCTATACCTGGTTAAAACGCAAATGAGTAAGACATGATATCGACTCACATTTGATTATTTGGTGTCTCTAATTAATGTGGCAATCTGAAGTCACATCTTTGTCATATGCCATACTGTGAGTGATATTACAATAGAATAAATTACAACATAACACCCACCTTCGAATAAAACAAAGAAAAGACACAGCTCAGAAAAAGTAATATATAAGGCATTACATAAACATCACAAAGTATGCTATTAAAGCACACAGATCTTTCCTTAAATGTTGAACTACTCTTTAAAATACTCCACTACTAAGTCCTGCATTCAAAATCTCACTCAAGTAGAAGTACACAATGAAAGAAAGGTTACTGTCAGAGTTATGTTATCATATAAAATAACAATATATTTTTGGGATATTTCTTAGTAATACAGGTAAGAAGTTTTTGTGTTTTGATGCCCAAAAAACACATTGGTTTAGCTCCCGTTTCTTTAAGACTCCTGCTCCTGAATACCCAGTCTGCTCTGATTGGTCAGCTCACACATGCCCGAACCAGCACCGCTTACAACAACAAGAGCATCTGTGCTAAATCCAAATCCAAGGGGCCAAACTAGCTGCTGGGCATCAAATTACACAAAAGTGTGACTTACTGTGATGTCAGTTAAAGGTGAGACTACTGATGAGGCGTTTCAGGAGCAGCGTTTTCCGCGGGAGAGAGGAGCTCCTGTTGGATAAAAACAAAAAGTTGAGTAGGTTTCCTTTAAACGCACATTTTGTGATTTGTGCCTCCGGGTTTCTCTCAGTCAAAACAACAACAAGAGGCAGTTTGATGACATTGTAAAGTAGCGTGAGATTGTGGGAGCTGCTGCCTTGATCGTGAAACGAAACATGCAACAAATGGCAACATATAATTGTTGTCCAGCATGCAGAGCAATGGAAACAAAAGTCAACAATGAAGTGGCTAGCTAGCTGATTCACTGACTTCCTTCCGCACTGTCATTCATCTAGAGTCTACGCCCGACCAAAGATCAGCACTGAGACTACTGAAACGCTCTTGAAACCAGCCAGTATCATCTTAGCTGCAACGACTCTCTATACTACAACTCTCTACGCCAACTTCACAGGCATTTTTATAGCTTCATATTATCTGAAGTGTTTCAAAATGTGATTGAGCATCGTGATGCTGTGCGTAATGGAAAATACATTTCATGTATTTCAAACTGCTAGATCTTCATCCTTCACAAACGCAGCTAGTTAGCTCGATGTTCGCAGAAGCTGGGGGTGACGGCCTCCGCGTCGCAGGAGCCTTTGGTTAAGACGAGGCAGCTGCAGGTCGCGGGTTCTTGCTGCAACCTCCATGAGCTTTCTGTGACCGTTGTGTGACCTGTGATCGTACAGCGTGACTCGATTACGTGCCTTGTACCTAAATTCTCCAATCTGAAAAGTTTCTGTGGCTGTCAAACAAATCCAGATGATCAAAAAGTACAATATTTGCCTCTGAAGTGTAGTATAAGATGGCAGGAAATGGTAGTACTCCGCCGTTGTGCTAAAGAAATACATTAACACTGGTAATAAAGCAAAAAAAGTGGCCTTAACAGATTAGCTTTTTTTATGAATAAAGTAAGAGGGGGAAGTGATTTAATGGACAGTGACGCTGCTGGCGTAACATTCCCTGACTGTGTGCTTGAGAGTCGAGAGGGAAGGAGTCCGGTCACCTTTAGTCTCAAGCTGAGTCTGAGGAGCAGTTAGAGGAATCTGCCTGAGGATCTCCGCCTGCGCTCAGGCTCACAGGGGACCGAAAAATTCTGCAATTTAGCTAATGTATGTGACTTGGGTTTCCTGAGGGAAGGGAACAAGTTCATCTCTGGTATGAGATAGGCTGAAGCCCTTTAATCACATCTGACAAGAAAATGGGCATGGAATGCATCAGGGGGAAAGTTCTGCCCTTCTCTTGGTCATATATTTAAAACGGTGCCCATTTTTTCTGCTTTGCGTTTCTACTCTTGACATACTGTTCCGCCCCAAGGCTCAGAAACACATGACTGCCTCACTTTGGGAAGTTTGAGCTTAATGCAGTTCCCTTTTTTTCCTCTTTAGGCCAACTCTTTTTGTTGATTACAATAATGGGCTGTATCTTAAAAATAAAAAACAAAAACTTGTGAAACACCAAATATTAGACTGTATGGCACACCTGCATGTTACATCTGATCACACTGATAATATCCGGTGGTAGAAGTTTTTAGATCCTTTACATTAGTCATAATGTCAATAGAGGACAACAATGTAATAAGACCCGATGTAAGTAAAGATCCTGCATTCAAAATCCTACCAAAGTTCAAGTCCATCAGTATTATCAGCAAACTTTCACGCCTAAATTTAAAACAGACAATCAGCAAAGAAGCAACCGTTAACTTCAAACTATCAGTGGCAGCTCCTAAAGAGGCTGTTGTGGCCGCTGTAGTGTCAGGCCGCACTGTCCTGCTGCTGATCTGATCGGTTGAAGTAAGCCTGTGATAGACTGCGACAGATCAACTGCCAAAGTATTTTTTGAAAGTGCCTGCCCTTGTCCGAGCGGTTTTCTCAAGGATGACTTTCTCAGGTAGTGACAGTGAGACAAACCATCTGGCTGTGGAAGCCTATTGCTGCCAGAAGAAGAAAAAGTAAAATTCTTTAAAAGCAATGCTTGAAGAAACAAATCTTTCCATGTAAGTCGTGATTATGAGATTGAAGATAAACTCGGAATTATGATAATTATGATAGAAAAAGTCACAATATTTCGATTTTATTTCAAAAGTCGCAATGATCCCAAAAAAAGTAAAAGTTATGAGACTAAAAGTCATACTATTGAGATAGAATGTCATTAAATTTAGTTTAAAAAGTCATAACTATGAGATTAAAATTTACAATTTTGAGACAAAAAAAAATCACGATTATGAGATTTAAATTCAATAATTGTGAGATACAAGTCTTACGCTTAATTAGTATCTTATTATAACTTTTTATCTGTTAATTATGTCTTTTTTTATCTCCTCATTGTGACTTACCATGGGAACAGTTTTCACCAGCTCGTGGCAGGGGACGGTCCAGTCATCCGTGCTCATGAGGCCCAAAAGGGTCGTCGACCATCTGACGGACAGGAAGTAAAAGGCGCAGTCATCGGCGCACAGGGAGCCGTGTAGGGGATGGAGCAGCACATCTCCCTCGGTGATACAGCAAAGACAGGTGGGGTCACTGTAAAGGTAGTCTAATAATATCCGGCAGCAGATTTATGAAGTGATGTTCAAGCTGGGAAACTTGCCCACGGAGCACTTCCAGGATGATGGCGCTTGAATGTACAGCTACTGTATATCCCAAATGCAATATCCCGAGAGTGCCGCTGCTCTCAGACAAATTGGAGGAGCGTGTCGACACGGCGGTGAAACACTCACCCTCTTGGTTTCGACTGCGGGGGGTCAAGGAGCGAGGCTGTTATACATGCAAGATAAGAAAACACTGAGAGATACGAGCACTTCATTAAGACTCAGGTCAGCGCCACGAGCCGGAGCTCAGAGGAGGAAGGTGAACTTGACCTTCTTTAGCACACAGACGATTAAAAGCAGATGTCATTTAAGGACAAACACTGGCTGGTTAAAAGTCACTGATTAAGTGTCACAGTGACTGTTTTTTTTAAATATGGGCAAATACAGGTGAACAAAAAGTCAGTGATGTACTCTTGTGTTTTTCCTGCCCCGAGGTCACGCAGGAGAAAGTGGTGTGAGCCGTTAAGTCAGCGACCGGTATCGAAGGTTGTTGTTGTTGTTCAGCGTCTGTCCCGTGTAACAGAGTGTTTACTATCAATATAACTCAGAAACTGATTCGGGGGGGTATTGTTATTTCTGCAATATAATACGCCCAAAGTCCTATAATAAACAGTACGTAGCTCTGTTTCTGTCAGGACGATTGGGCTGGCTGGGTAAACGTGGGCTGAAGTGAGGGGCTGGTGTTACCTGAGGAACAACAAGAGTGTGGGAAGCCAGGATAAAGAAAAAAAAAATCAGCTTATCTCCTTGTTTTGGTGTAGGAGCAAACGAGAATGAGAAGAAAAAAAGAAAGGTCTTATGCAACCAAAGCTGGATGAGATTAAAAGTATAACACTGTGAATGAGTCATATTACACTTCTATACAGATGCTGTTATTTTCATTTCAACAACACTCAGCTATTCATGACCTAAAACATCCAACACGGAAACAAATATCACTCGCCCTTACCAGACGCTAGGATTTTAGGACATTGCGTAACTCACTAATTACCTGAATTTAACTTGAAAGGGACACTCTGTAGTCTAGAGAAGAAATTCAAACTCAAAATGTTCATATTTACAATTTTAAATAGGTAATAATACAAACTCTGATTGTTATTTTGTTTGTTTATTTTTTTTTTGGATTGTCAGAGGAAGACAAGGTTCCCAGACCAATGTTTTTTTTAAGCTAGAAAGGTGGCAGGGTCCGCCACATGTAAACAAAGTAAAACAGTATGAAATGGTGTTGTCCTTTTAAGGTCAGTTAGCTTGAACAGGAAGAGGGTTTATTTATTTAGTTTGTTCAAGCATTTAGAACCAGTCTTTCTCTGCTGATTAAAACATATTCCCCAAATCTACATAGTGCACCTTTAATTTGCCAGTAAAATATAATAATATAATGAATGTAAAGTTGGTTGATTGTTTGATACCCCCAAAAAGTAAAACTCGGAGGTAACTCATGAAAATAACCACTAATTGTCAGGTTGCTAAACGTAAATGCTAAACGTGTATATTTTATTGTTTAATGACTTGGTTTACTGAAATTAGCATCAGTGGGAATTATAGCTAGACGCTGCAGCTTGTCAGTGTCAAGGACTTGGTTTTGACTGGTTGTGCTGCAGCATGGCTGTGTTTGCCAGCCGTGATCGTATAGTGGTTAGTACTCTGCGTTGTGGCCGCAGCAACCCCGGTTCGAATCCGGGTCACGGCACTCTGTTTTGAAAGCGAGCAATGAATAGAAAGACTACAATGTACATCCTCTGCAAAAGAAGAAGAAGATGATGAGAAGTGTGATGCATTGGCGAAATATAGAGACAGTCGGGTTCATCGATAGTACAGCTTCATAAGGAGAAGCAAGCAGCTCCTTCTGTGATCTTCTCACCTCTATAGATCCCTTTCACCAAGAAGAAATAGACAGAAATTAGGAAATCTTTACTGTAATAAATTTTGAAAAAAAAGAAAGACAGATGGGAAAAAAGTGATACAAGATCAGAAACAAGTAAAAGAACAAAATCAATAAAGGACAAGAAGAAGACATCACATCAGAGGAATTGAGAACAGATACAAAGATTATGGGCAGTAAAAAGAATAAAGGACAATAATTTTCCCATCTTTATATGTATTTTTCATTTCAACTCACCAATAAGATAGTAGCCTATTTAGGACTACTGTCCCTCTGGAATGTATTAAAGTTATTATTATTAGTGTGAATGCTGCATCCTAATTCTCAGGGATTAGCTGGAGACTGCATCGTCAAAAAAATGCAATTAGGCTGT
This sequence comes from Acanthopagrus latus, assembly GCF_904848185.1. Lineage (NCBI taxonomy): Eukaryota > Metazoa > Chordata > Actinopteri > Spariformes > Sparidae > Acanthopagrus > Acanthopagrus latus. The sequence goes on along the minus strand of NC_051041.1, from coordinate 10,137,440 downwards.
TTGTCTGACACCATGAAAAGTTCACTTCAAGGAGACGTGTGTTTCTCACAGGATAGTTGTGAAACATGATGTGATAGATTAACAGTAGGTCTATATAAATTAGTTGCAACGAGTTCAACCCTGAACATCTACAGATGTAAAAGGCAACATACACACTGATTAATTGTTCTTCTGGAACGTATTAAAGTAATTATTCATTCAGCAGATTTTAGAAATCCCTTCAGCCATCAGCATTCACACTGTATATTTGCAGGAAATGCAAATGTTTCTGGCTGAGTAAAATACTTCATATATATGATATGAAATATTGGCTGCTAAAGAATCAAAAGTAATCTTTGATGACAGAAAATGTAAGACAGTAGTGTTCAAATTGTACATGTATGTATGTACTGTCTACTACTGTATAGATATTCAGCACTTTTTGTGATAACTGGAAATGTGATTGATGCAGCATGCAATCTTCAAAGTAACCCGTAGCCTAACTAAAAGTTATATTGCAATATTTGTGATGGAGTGAAAAGTACATGTGCCTCCAAAATGTCCTGGAGTGAAAGTGTCAAGCAGCAGAAAACAGATAGGGCTACTGAAGTACAATTACCTCAGTGTTGTGTAAATGTAGGCTGCTGAAGAGAAAAGTACAAACATTTGAGCCTAAAAACAAATAAGAACTACATGTATCTCTAATTTACAGGATATACAGCAGGGTGAGGTCATATTTCTGCTGGCAAGTTGTTGACTTTTGACATTAGAGCAAATGTGTAACTGTGTGTTCAGGTATTCATTTGTCTGTGGTAGAACATAGGGGCGTAACATGTATCGTAACTGCTCCGTGACGTCTCCACGACAGATGGCCAGCCGTGATCGTATAGTGGTTAGTACTCTGCGTTGTGGCCGCAGCAACCCCGGTTCGAATCCGGGTCACGGCAGTCTATTTTAGGGGGGGGTTGCATTCGCATACAACGTTACAGTCTGTATCTGTCATATAACAGAGTGGTTTAAGAAACACTCGGTCTGACGAGGTTAAAAAAAATACCGAATGTTTTATAAAAACAAGACAGGTACAAAGAGGGAGTTCAATGATCTGTATGTATTGTACATAATTCATCAGTTATTTTGCAGATTTTAAGCTCATATACTTAAGACTTACAGTCTAAATTAATTGTGAAAGGCATTGGGGGGGGTATTTGACATTACAAGGTTTGTATTAATAAGCAGATTCTCACTTTTCTCTGCCATTACCAGACCATTACATCCAGATATGATTTTAATTCAACGGATTTATTTTTTTTTTCTTAAGTTTGAACCATTCTTTCAAATTGTCTCCACAGTAGTTTGGAGTGGCTGCAAGTGGCGGAATTATTCTCTGTGGTTTCAATATCTAAACTGCAAAATGAACGAAATCTTACTTCAGAATTGATTTTAACCTAGAAATAAAATCGCTGTAAGGACTTTTATTTTTTTTTTTTTAATCATTAATTCATTTTCAAAATGAATTTCTTTACCTTCGAGCTAAATAACTGCTTTTCTCATCCTCTGTGTCTCGCTGATGTGAAGTCTCGCGTGATCGCCCCCTCCCAAAATCTCGTCCAGGAAACCAACCAGGAAGCGAACGGCGGAAATCGAAGTCCACCTCACGCTTTCGGCTTTCAATTTCTGACGGGACGTGTTGTTGCCTGAATGGAAAGGACAGCCGAGTAGAAAGCAGATGTCTTCAGCTGAAAACGGCGGTGGAGGGTTTTGAAGAAACGATGTCGTCGCGTCTTGCCGCCCGGCGGGCTCGGTAAAAGTGAGTGTACGGATAGCCAGCCAATGATCCATAGCTGAGAGTGTCCTGTCACTGACAGCCTGCCACCTTAAACATCGTCCGAACGCCACTTTTACTGTATGAGACGAAATAGGGGCGATAAATACATATAAAACCTTCGACCGTGGCAACACTGGCGCTTTTATAGATGAGTCAAAAGACGGCAGCTTTCAAGAAACATTAGAAAACAAATCGTGACGAGCAAAACCAGAGAGCAGCAGCCATATGGACAAGTTGGCAACAAGCGTCTGTGAGTTCGAGTAAGTTAAAGGGCCTTAGAGTGCCTTTAGCCCAGCTACAATTAGTTATATGACAGAAAACCGATGAGGTTTTTTTTTTATTGTAGCCTCATGCAAATGAAATATCTGTGGTCTGACGAGTCTCAACTATCAGTGACTGGGCTGAGTGGTCACAACAAGTCGGCTGCAGAAATCTACGCGAGTCTCGTTTCGTCCATCAGTGTCAATGTTAGAGATGCGGGTCCCTGATTTCATGTCATCCTTTTGTTTGCAGCTGAGTGGTACAGAACTGGCCGAGCACGCTCTGGCACATGTCTTTAACCAGCCTGTGGTCTATTGCTGTTGAAAGGCAGGACAGAGACTTGCTTCATGCATGAGATCGCATTCTTGCACATCTTTTCAGAAAAAAAACAGCAAGGCTGTGGGTATTTGGACCACCCTGTCCACTGAAATCAACCCTTGAGGGAAACGTGTCTGGACATGACAGTGGTTCACAAAGCTATGTCCATAAGAAAATGTTTGGGTTTTTTCGGCGGGCACAATTCCTGTGGCCAGGCTCCACAATCTTCTGCTCAGGTGTCCTCACACTTTTGGCCATGTTTATCTATGTTGACAAGTTGGTAAGAGTCGAGGAGCGAGCCCACTGACGGACACAGTCGGCAAAGATTTAAGCCCTCATTATTGTAAAAACAAGTAAAAATAAAAAAGGCTAAACAATAAACAATTATCACCACTCTACACACTAACCCTCCATCCATGATCCCTCCATCTGCAGACATATGGCCCTGCCGCTCAGCTAACGGAAGAGGAGAGGACGCAACGACACGACGCCAGCAGCAGCAGCAGCATCATGTTCCTGAAAACATCATTCACCACCCTGATTGTGGGTGTCTTTGTGGTGTACGTGCTCCACACCTGCTGGGTGATGTACGGGATCGTGTACACGAAACCCTGCGACAGCCCCAAAGGTGACAACTGTATCACGCCCTTCCTGGCAGGGAACCCGAAACTACAGGTCAGTACTGTAGAAGGAGGGAGGGTTTTCTGTCCCACTGTCTCAGTAGTATGGCGTATACATGTAATAATGTGTGTAAAATCTGTCTTGTGCGTATCCAGTTAAGTATCTACACTGCAGTGCGCCGCAACGCAGAGGGAGGACATACCCTGATCCACAGAGAGGACAAATTTGATGTCAACAGCAAGTTCGAGAGGTTTGTGGTACTCTCACTATCTAGTCGTCTCTTTTTAGATCTGACATATGATAGAGTTTGAGACATAACGCGTCACTGTCCCTTGATCCGATCGGTTAAAGGCGCACAGAGTTGGAGTCCGGGTCTAATTCCACAGGTGGTTAATTCTTCCACATTGCACCTTTTTAAGACACTTTTTGATGTATTTTCCAAAGAAAACAGTGTTACACATCTGTAACCATTCATAATCCATATCACGCAGAAATTAAAACAAATATACCTTCCTTCTGTCCATAAACTTTCCTCCTTCTCTCTTCAGAATAGTAAACGTCTCCCTCCCTAAGAAGACGCGTAACAATGGAACCTTATACGCGCTCGTGTTCGTCCATCAAGCCGGCGTCACCCCGTGGGAGGATCCGCGACAGGTCCACCTGGTGGCTCAGCTCACCACGTACATGGTCCCTAAACCACCTGAGATCTCCCTGATATCCGGAGAGGATCAGACGCAGGTGCGGAGTCGTTTCAAAGTTCAGACCGAAAGTGAAACGCGTGTAATAAACACGTGGGTGTTTGAGGAGGAGCTTTAGGAGAAACACTGTTAAGAGGCAATTGTGAATGATTGTTTCACTGTCATTATTTGTCCATTATAGAAAAGAGAATTTTGTTTTTGTATGATGTCTAGATAGTATATTTAAGCAGGTATTTTGAGTGATGTTTGTTGTTAATATATGTAACATCTCTCCAGAGGAGTTTGGTAATTTGATTCAAGAGGAAAAGACTTTGTTTATTTGATCACACAGAGTCAGAAAGAAGAACCACAGCAGAAGAAACGGAGCAGTGGTAACCCCGCCGCAGGGGTTCCCACAGATCACCCTTCTTCCCACTGGCGCTCCCGCCTGACACTCAACATTGTCGGCGACCACTTCGTGTTCGACAGGGAATCCCTCCCCGGTGATGTCCACAGATACCTCAGAGTGTAAGATGACTCGCGCAGCCTGTCCAATTCTCGGCAAAACGTTAAATTAGGATCCAGAAGCGTCAGAGGATGTTTTTGCTTTTTCTGTGTTTCAGATTCCAAAATGGTAAGAAGATGGTTTATCTACCTCTGCTGTTTGTTGATGAGCTCAGCAACCGGGTCAAGGACCTTGTGGTAAGCCTTTTCATTGAAATAAGTACAACAACATAATATGCTGTAAATGACCAACCCTGTCAGATTTTCAAGTCCACTGTTTGTTCTGTTATCCATTGCCTAACTCAACTTGTTTAGAGGTCAAATTAAATATTTACACTCTTACCCAATGATTTAAGCTTCTTGTTGGTGTGTATTCATTGACCCCAGACATGAACTGCAGTCTGACTCAGAATAAAGTTTGTCTCAGCTAAATGTCACAGAGACAAAAAAGTATGGATGACAATAGTTAACAGCCGTTTTGAGCCATTATTCATCTAAAAATGTATGATGATCTATTGTTCCACAACCAAGCTTTGTAGAGATTTAGAGCAGATCACCAATACGTCAATAGCTGAATTTGGTTAATCGTGTGTGTGTGTGTGTGTATCTGAAGGAGATCAACAGTACCTCAATGGAGCTCCCTCTGACCATCTCTTACGATTCCATCTCTCTGGGGAGGCTACGATTCTGGATCCACATGCAAGATGCTGTTTACTCTCTGCAGCAGTTTGGTATTATAATCAATTTTTTTCACGCACACACACGCATGCACAGTCTACAAGGCTTGCACTCTAACAAAATATACATTCCTCCCTGTGCTGTCTCCCTGCTGTGTGTGTTGCAGGTTTCACAGAAAAGGATGCAGATGAGATTAAAGGAATCTTTGTCGACACCAACCTGTACTTCCTGGCTCTGACCTTCTTCGTGGCTGCCTTCCATGTAAGCCTCATTTTTCTTGACTTTTTTTTTTTTTTCTTGATTCTTACAGCCGGCACATAAAGTCAGCATAAAAGTTCAGGCGATAAAGGTTCCTGCAAGCCTAAAATTCTAAAGTTGCATAACCTTCAAACACACTATAATTGGTTATTGAAGCAGCAGGAAGATGGTGGTGATGACGGCATTTTCACTTTAAGAGTTAAACATTTGGGAAACAATGTCCATCAGGTTTAAGCACCAAGCAATCAGTGATGTAAACACAGTTTCCAGCTGTCCATAGTCCTTGCTCTGTCAGCTCAGAACAGCCGTTGAATGCAACAGTTTCACTATAACATAACATGAGCATATGTCTGGTATATCTATAGTCTAGTCACTAGAATAAAAAAAGTTAAAGAAGCACTGAGATGCACTAATTATAAATCTTTCATATGTTTTATTTGATTTTTTTTAGCTCCTTTTTGACTTCCTGGCGTTCAAGAATGACATCAGCTTCTGGAAGCAGAAGAAAAGCATGGTGGGAATGTCCAGCAAAGCAGGTGGGTAACTTCCTTCTCCTGAAAAACACAGAAACGCATGTAAAGCAAAACAGATGACAAAGTTGGAAAAAAAATCTGTAGAATCAGCGGCACACTATACACACCTGTTTTGACTGGTTCATCAGAGCAAGTACAGCAGAGCGTATGTAACTGTCAGTCCTTTCAGAAAAAATGTGTAAAACAATTGAATCCACGACAAACCAGGCATCAGCGATGAAAGTGTTGTTGTGTAATCTGACTCAGTGAGTCTGGACTGCTGGGCGGCCAGATGTTGCGTTCTGCTTCCTTCTGCTCTGTAACAGAAGAAGGGATGCTCTTACATGCTTTTCTGGCTGGTATTGGTAAGATCCAACCATCTGCAGAACGCTGCTGAGCAATATTTAGCCCAGAGCTGTGTAAGAAAGAGGCCCACACTGCTACAACTTGAGGATTCTGAGTAGTTTTTATAATTGTTCGGCCAGCTTTAGCACGGTGAGACAGCAATGACATCAGTGATACGACGCTTCGAAACTGTGGATTACAGGATTGAAATCTTGACTAACAGTAACCGAGGCAAAGCCGTCACGGTGCAACATGTCATGTTAGCGTGTTTTGTTTTGTTTTTCCAGTGCTCTGGCGATGTTTCAGCACCATAGTGATTTTCCTCTATCTGTTCGACGAGCAGACCAGCCTGCTTGTCCTCATACCTGCTGCCATCGGCTCCATGATTGAAGTGAGCACACAAAGATAAAGAATACAGACACACCTGAGAACTTCAGTTGACCTTACATTATCACTCTGCTTTGCAGTTCCGTTCACTTTTTTTTTCTTCTTTTTTTTTCATCGCAGGTGTGGAAAGTGAAGAAGGCCTTCAAGATTCAGGTGTTCTGGAGAGGAGGCAAACCAGAATTCCAGGTGTGTGTATGTGTGTGTGTTAGTCCTTGATCATTTTTCTGTCATCTCTCATTTATTTTTTTTTTTACAGCTCATTACAAAACAACTCTTTCTTCAGTAGGTTGCTCGACACTGTTTTACTGCTGGTTGGTAGTAAATCCATCAGCACCGTGTCCTCTAGCTCCTGCGCACTGATAATTCATTCCATTTTCCCCGCTGCTGTATTAAAAGCTCTCTGCTAAATTGCCGTGGGTCAAAACAGAAAAGCGCCATGCATGTGCCGGAGTGCGTCATTTTAACAGCCACGATGAAGAAAAATGTTTTTTTTATGCAGTTGCATCGGCAGGATTACACATCTGTAATAGATAAAATGATTGGCCTTGTTGGCTTGATTGGCTCTTTTGGCTGCAGCATTTTCCCATATTTCGGGGCCACTAACCTCTACAATGTGTGTGTGCGTGTGTGTGTTTTGTGGAACAGTTTGGGAAACTGGATGAATCAGAGAGGAGAACAGAAGAGTACGACACACTGGTAAGACCTGACACAGTCATACGTGCATAGACAGTACAATGCAAATTAAAAACCGTAAGTGTTGAGACAGGAAATCATCATTAAAGCCCTAAGGGTTAGGGTTAGGGTACCTAAGCACTAACACACACACATACACATACAGGGTTAGGGTACCTAACCCTAACCCAATTTAAAGGGAATTCTTTATAGGGTAACTTCAACCAAAACACAAGAAACCTCATTTAACCACAGCCTCGGAGGTATCCGGCATTGTAAGGATAGGATTGTTGCCATGTATTAACTTGAGTCATTCTGATACTGGACAGTATATATGATGTTGTAACTGTATTTCTTATGTGTGTTGTGTTTCTCCATAGGCCATGAAGTATCTCTCATACCTCCTTTACCCCTTGTGTATCGGAGGGGCTGTGTACGCGCTAATATTCCTCCGATATAAGAGGTAAGAGTCTGTACATTTATGTACTGTGATTACTATTTATGTGGTACTGATGTCGCTTTTCCTTCATCTGTTTCTCTGTGTCTCTTCCAGCTGGTACTCATGGTTGATCAACAGTTTGGTCAACGGTAAGATTAAAAAAAAAAAGAAATCTCTTCACACTTTGGATCAAAACAGCATTTTACAAACATACAAACCAGTCGTAGAATTATGAGTTGGTTACTTGCTGGTGCCGTCGATTTCCATTGTGTGATTGAAAAGGCTTTTCACCGTGTTCTTGACCATTCCAGGTGTGTACGCGTTTGGCTTCCTCTTCATGCTTCCTCAACTGTTTGTCAACTATAAGGTCAGTTCATAATCGTAAACGTGAGTGTGGGTATGGTCTTACTTTTAATAAAAATGCACAATGTGGTAACGGACAAAACAAGAGTTTTCCACCTGACTTTTTAGTTCTTGCTGCCCTCCTCTTTTCCTTGTCTGCGCAACATATCTCGTCATCTGTAGATCAGTGGAATAATGCGACGCCATGATCTTGTCATCTTCGTGCTTGCGTGTCCTCATATGCGCGCATGGGATAAACAAATCAGAGACAAAAAGAAAAACAGCACTGTAGTGCGAGTAGTGGGTTAAAAAGATTCCATAGGAAACCTTTTAAATGTCCAGTTTGTGGGATTTAGTGCCATCTAGCTATGAGGTTGCAGATTACAACCAACTGAATATCCCTCCCTTTATAAGCCTGTAGAACATACAGTGGCCTTCAGGTAACTAATATTTTATTTTTGTCACTATACCTCCTAAATTCTACAGACTGCACCAGATCTTCTAGGAAAGCTAGCCAAAAGAATGCAATTGTTCTGATATTGCCTCGTTTTTGATTTGATTTGATTTGATTTGATTGACTGATTTTGTCTTTCAAACATCCCACTGATCTATGCAGCTGAAATCTGTGGCCCACCTCCCCTGGAAAGCCTTCATGTACAAGGTGAGAACTGTAATTTTTTAAATGACTATCCTTTTTAGTGATTGGTGCACTTTTTTTTTGTATAATTGTTAATTGATTGTCATCTCTTGTTTGTTGTCAGGCGTTCAATACCTTTATCGACGATGTGTTCGCCTTCATCATCACCATGCCAACGTCCCACAGACTGGCATGTTTCAGAGACGATGTGGTGTTTCTCGTTTACCTCTACCAGAGATGGTACGCACGCGCGCACACACAGGTAACCAACTAAATATACAACAGTATCCAAACCTGAAACTCTCTCTTCTCCTCCACAGGCTCTACCCAGTGGACAAAACAAGAGTAAATGAATATGGAGTTTCTTACGACGAAAAACCCAAAGGAAAGACTCACAAGGACTAAAAGAGGAAAAGACGGGTTATTGGCTTCCATGGTCTGGTATCTGCGGTGTTTTGTCTTTGGTCCAGTGGTATGAGCTGAGCTGGTTTAACAGTCCAGCGACACCTGGACAAAGATTTTTTTCTGTTTATGGTCAGTTAGGTGTATCGACATCCTCGCGGTGTTTGTGTTCTTCACCTCGCCCCATAGTGCAACATGTGAAGAGATTTACATCTGCGTATCTGTCTTTTGCCGTCTAGAAGGGTAAACTAACGCAACTACCTGGGGGGGAAAAAAGAGTTTTTGATGGGTGCAAGTGGCTGAGGACTTCCTTCACGATTGCAACTGTGTCTACCGCAGGTCAGACATTTGTGGCAAATCCCAGCCCTCTCAGCCATAAATTCAGCTCTTCCTTTTTTTCCCAAACATGATGTCAAGGCATTCCATTCCATTTAGTTTATTTTTTTTTCTTTTTTGGGGGGGGAGCTTTAGATGTCTGCTAATACTAAATACTGATTATGACACACTCAACAAGAGAAGAATCAGATTTTTAACACTGGGATGGGCTCCCATTTTAAGCTGAAGTTTCCTCTTGTTGAACCAATGTAGATGTTTTATTTTCAGAAATTTTATTGCATTGTCAAAAGAAAGGGATTATTATTTTAAACATGTCGATGTCAAAATTCCAGTAAACTGAAAGGGTTGATTTTGAGGAGGGTCTAATTCCGTCTGCTTTGAGGAACAAAAGTCTAAATGTACTGATTTTCCATATTTTTATTCAATGTAATTCCATAAGTGCAAAGCCCGATACAACAGAGCTTTCCCTATGTGTCCCCAATCGTAATCATGGCTTCGATGTTGGAAACTGGTTGTCACGGTAACTGTGATGCTATTAAGCAAAGGTTGACGTCGCTGACATACGTGGACAACAACTGGATGTGTTGTTTGCTCAGTTACTGTAAATATTGCTGACACAGAATGTGAGCGCTTTAATTATATTCAATTAATGCTGATTTTAAAGCATCAATATGTAAATACGCCAACATTTTTATCCTGAATTCTCGTGTAGACAAAGCTGACACACTCGTTGACAAATTCCAGAATGTCAGACAAAAGTGAGAACATATGCAGAATACACGCTTGAAAACGAAAATGAAAGAAATAAGGTAATTGTCAGCATATGAAATACAAAACTTTAATTTTAAGACGTTACTAATGTACTCCCCACCTGTGCTCATATGACGGCTGTAATGGAAGCAATGGAGACGATTCCAGTTTGTTGCCCTGGTGAAGGGGACGAATTGCTGGAGCATTACAGAATCTTGAGTTGCATTAGAAGCAGAAAGACGATTATTATTTGTTGCCACGTTAGATCGGGACGAACATTTTTGAATGTAACGCTGGATGCTGTTGAGGGGAACTGTCCGCTCTGTCCGCTTGTTTAATGATGCTGACTTTTATTACACTGTAACACAGGAGGGTGCCACTGAAACGCCACACTGTCAACTCCGCCCAGTCTAGTTTTTGTAGTTTTACCTGCTCGAGTATTTTTTACATATCAGGGCCAAGAAAATACGTCAGTGCCAAATGTGAGAATGATTCTCGGGGGGGCTTTGTATGTTCATTGTAAATGGTCCATCTTATGTTTTTAGACCGATGCTGACATTGAGGGGGGAAACAGTGAACAGTAAGACTTGAGAAAAGTATTACAACATCTGGACTTTGAGTCACTTTTTTTTTGTCATACTTCAGTTTTTTTGTTTATTTTTTTGAATAGAAAGACTACATGGAATGAGCTGAGTCCATTTTCACATATCAGGGTAAATTAGGTTTATGTGATTATGTTAAGATCCAGTGCAAGTTTTCTCTGTACATGCAGCCTGGCGAAATTTGCCTTATAAGGGTTTTACTTATTGTAATGTTTGTGTTTTTAAATTGAGATGAAATAAACTTGACTGACTGAACACATCATTTGCATTGGATTTATTACATGTAGATATATTGCTTCTGTATGTATTTCACAATTCAGTTTTAAGTGATAAGGGCAATAGGAACTGAACAAAGCATGCATAATGAGTATAATAATATATAAATATATATATAAATATATCTATATAATATAAAAATAAAGATAAAGATTAAATAATGTATACACTTGAATGTGAATACAATAAATATACACTGCTCAAAATTAGACAGGGATACTGGGTTATGGGTGCATATGTGCACGTTCATGGATTTACGGTGTAAGTCAAATGAAATGTGTTGCTTCATTTTTGGGGGCCAAGAATATTCACAAAATGCAAAATAAAAACTATGAAGAAAAAAGTGAAACATTAAAATATCACAATATCCCCAACAAATTTTGAGCAATGTATTTGAATTGGCTTTGGAATTTGACAACTATTTTTATTTTCCATTTATTTTTAAAGCAAATACTTTAAATAGGAATAAAAATTGGCGAAGTACGGGGAAAAAATAAAGTTCGAAAAACAGACCGACTTTAATGGAGACTACGTCTGTCGTCACTTCATCTGCGTCTTGACGTCTGAGTCACGCAGGCCTGACGCACCCCATATACGCCAAGCTCCCGCCCTCTCTCTTTCCTTTTCCGCTCTACGACGTTTACGAGCCTAAGGTGCTTGGTTCTTCACCAGAAGCTAAGGCCCTCAATCCGGCGACTAGCACCGTCAAATTTAGGCATCCAACGTGAGAAACATAAAATCCAACATCTACAATGGCCTCCGTGTCCGAGCTCGCCTGCATTTACTCTGCTCTGATCCTCCACGACGATGAAGTCGCCGTCACCGTAAGTGTACCGGCTTATCACTGACAGCCCAGCCGATACCTCTTTACTGGAGCCCCAGTAGTGTTGTGAAAGCCTTAAATAATAAAGGCGAGAGAGAAGGAACTGTAGTAACTAATGTGGACAGCGATATGTCTATCAAAATATGTTTAAAGACTTGTGTGTACGAACTGTCACATCCTTCGGTTAAAAATGGCGGCATGCTTTTAGCTAGCTAGCTAACGGCAGGCCACGTTTCTGTAGCAGGACGGCTCTCAGATGGGTTGCGACATTCGTGAGTTATATTTACAATCAGTGAGAGTAGTTGTTGTCTCCCGCAACACGTTGCAAACTCTAATAAACGTTGGACTCGTAGTAAAGTCATTCCCCAGTGACAGGGCTAACTAACGCTAAGCTAGTGAATCTCAACAGCAGCACACCATGCTTTACTCCATGAAAGCTTACGAACTTTAACAACTGGCGTTGTTATCCATAATGAATTGTCACTTTCTAGTGTGGGACTGCCTTCTTTCATTGATGATTCTGTAGTCAGTTGGTCAGTGTTATCATGACAGGTTTAACACACGTGGATGCTGCACAGCATCAGTGGGATGTGCAAACTGGGCACAGATCAGATCCTAGCACGGCAGCGTTGAACTAGCTGCATAATCTGTAGTAGGTTAGCAATGATTATATGCAAATAGTCATCAGTGTAGTCTGAGTTCAAAGTGGTGTCTTTAACTTTTTTCACTTAACATAAGTCAACTTCATTGTTAATATGGAACAGCAGTTTGTAAGGCATACATTTGAGAAAGTGGGAACTAGGATATTTTCAATTACTTATAGTCGGTAGATTATCATGGCCAATATTCAGCATTTATCCAATTATCGGTGCCTTTAATTTTTCTGTCAGATTGTTGATAATATATACTAACTGAAAAATGTTTACTCTGGCTCGGATGCCACATCCCCTCACAGCAGTATCTGATTGCCAATATGCAACAATTCAAAAACTATGAGGACGGAATAAGTAAGATTGGATTGGAGTTAATTGGGTTTAGGATTATTCAATTGCTGGTTGTTTGACATTTCAACAATTGCATTCTTCCAGCAACTGATTGTAGAGTCCAAACAACATTGTTTTTCAGTCTTCTTGATTTCTAATGATATCTTCATCAGCCCTGAAAAAGCCATATTGGTCAACCCTTATTTGATTATCAGAAAAAAAAAATCAGAAAGTCTCAAATGGGGGGAAAAAAACAAATCAAGCAAGTGACAAGAATTTGTTCCGATGTTTTTCTTTTGGTTGCTGACGTATTTGCAGTGGTTTCTGTAACGTAAATTGTTTTCTGTGTCTGTAGGAGGACAAGCTGAACGCTCTGATCAAGGCTGCAGGAGTCACCGTGGAGCCCTTCTGGCCAAGTCTGTTCGCCAAGGTGAGAGAACACACATGTTGTCAAGGCCTCATACATAAACTGCTGTTGAACCCCTGGTGTGTAGATGGTTGTGAATAACCTCTGAGGTGCACATCCAGTGTCGTCAGTAGGCTGGTTCAGTGTCTGTAACATTAAAATCTTGAGTGTCTGTGAGGAGTTCATAAGATTACCTTGGTGTCTGCCTTCCTTTTTAGAGCTAGAGTTCTTTCTGGATCTTGGCTGACAGAGTTAATATTTAGGCTCAGTTGAGGAAAACACCAGTGGGGAAAAAATCCAGTTATCTGCAACATGAAAAGTAAAATTATTCCTTGTTTTGTTGAAATTGAAGGGGATTGCATCTTGCATAATGAGCAATTAAGAGATGGGATTTAATCTTTGTGTGGCTGACGATGACAGTCGAAATGAAAGTGGCATACTGAGTCAACAATGGTGTAATTCCATAGGGGGGTGTGTCACTTGGCAGAACCAGCCCTGGACATGTGAATTAACTGACTGACCTGTGAATGTTGTTTCTTAGGCTCTCACCAGCATTGACATCGGCAGCCTGATCTGCAACGTTGGAGCCGGAGGTGCAGCTCCCGCTGGAGCCGCCACCACTGGAGCTGCTGTTGCTGCTGGTGACGCCCCAGGTAACTAATCAGATGGGCTTCATAATCAGATACTTCAGAAACGTTCACACTGAAATAATGTGCTGAGTTATGATCCGACTTGTATCAGTCTCATGCTTCAGGCTCCAAAAACAGGACTCAACTGAGTCCGCCTCCTATAGATCATTTTGAATGTAGATTTAAGGGAAAAGATGTGGCTTGAGAGCAGGCTCCTGGCCAGTTTTCTGAGGTGTGGCCTACTAACATAAGTGGTGTCAGTAATGTCCACATCAAATCTTTCTCAATTTGGAGGGGAAAGTTTTTAAGTTCTCACCATAAAGAAGTTGCACTTAACCGTTATATTTTAAAGCGATCATGAAAAGAAAGTGTTTTGTCCTGGTGTTTGAAGTCTCCTAGAATGTGACACCAACGGTCAGTTTGTGGACCCTTCGTCTTTGTCCTTGTTAACATAACCCTCTCTCATTTGTCTATACAGCCAAGGAGGAGGAGAAGAAAGAGGAGAAGAAGGAAGAGTCTGAGGAGTCCGATGATGACATGGGCTTCGGTCTCTTTGATTAAAATGTCTGTTTTTTTGTAAGAAAACAATAAAACAACAAAAATGACTCCCACCTTGTCTGACTTTTTGTTTTCCATTATATTCTCTGGTACTAACACAATCATAACATGCTACACTAGATGATAGAACGGTCTCCAATGCCAGACTTAATTTGTCTTAATAGTGATGCAGTCCCAGATCTTTTGCGGATGTGCTGTGTGCTATTTTTGTGGGATTAAATGCAGTAGCAAAGACAACAGTTGGTGTTTTTGGTCAGACTTTCTTTTTGTGAACCTGTATTGATATGTTAATGGAAAGGTTTCAAACCCAGTTAAGTGTAGTCCACTCACAACGGATGTTACTGATGGTGCAACTGCTGGATTGTCATTTACTTGCTATTTTGGCCATATCGAGCACTTTTTTTCTTTTTCTTTTTTCCCCCTCATTGCTATATACAGCACAATTATATCAGCAGTATCGGTTTATTCTTGCACTGCTGAACCCCCATACAATTAAATTCTTGTTTACATTTTCTTTCATATACTACATTTGTGTTTTGCATATCATCTCAGCTACTGGGTGCCCAAATATCCCTCAAGATCACCCTATCAACTCCTCTAAAGCACAGTTATAGTTTGGGAAACGTGTACACTGGAGTGGAATGCTTAGTTGTAATAGTTATTACAATAGTTGTAATGGCATCTGTCAGATGTATATGAGCCAGAATATGTCTGAGAATTATGAAGCTCATGACAGATTAGTCAACAGAAGACACACAAATGTACATTAGTATTTTTGTTTTATTTTTTGCATTTAAAAAGTCCCATAACAGACAATTTCCTCCTCCTGTAATCTATATAATCCCTTCTATTGTGAGTGTAAATGAGCATGATGCTGCCTCTACCACTGATGATGAGGAGCATTGGGTTTTTGATGTTGATAAGAACTGATTCTCAAAGAGTTGATGGCCTCGATTTGGAAAAAAAATAACATCCAGGTTTGCAGTAGCAATGTGAAAGCTGCAGCCTGTAACAATCTTTTTGTAATATTTGCCAAAATTGTCATTACGATCAGTAGAATAAGATACAGGTCAGCTGTGTAAAAATCCACAGTGGCTCCACCCAGTGGCCCTACTTTGATTTGCAAGAATCCACAGCTCTGGACGACCCCGTGAAGTTGGTCACACTTCAGAAAGGCAGCATAGCAAAAATGTTGCAAAGGGTAATTATTACGTGGTAACTCTGTCTCTGTCATGAGGCAGTGGCACTCCTCACTGTAATTTAGTTGTATTGATCTGAAATAGAGCAATTGGGGTTTATGTTGTTGGTGTTATTTTGAATGCAAGTCTTGGTTATCTGGAGGGACCTGGGAGCTGTGTACTTTCAAATATTCTGGCCAAGTCCCCTTCTTTATACAAAGGCTCCAGACTGCAGCTGTAAAGGTGTTTAATGAAGCTGCTTTTACGACTATGACCACTAGATGTCGCTGTTCGACACTAACAGGTCAAATTAACAGGGACCATGTGTGCATTAGCTAGTCCTTTTTATACGTCAACATTCACAGAAAAAAGAAAGTTTAAAGCGTTAATATCCAATAGTTGAGTATTGCTTAGTACTATTACACAGTTCAGCAACCTCAACCAGTGTGATGTGGCACGGAAGAGTGAATTATGTAACAGAGAAGAAGACTGAATTGGTTCCCCCGCTGGCTGTAGCTCCTGGAGGCTAACGCTGAAGCTAACATTTCGCTGATGAGTGAAAGAACAACACAAAAAACCCGACGGGGGACGTCCCTGATCTGATCGTAATAATCCGTAGACATATTGTGTAGTAATATGTAATAATAATGATAAAAGCCTTACCGACTGTTCAGTAAAATTATGGGTTTCCGTAGTGTAGTGGTTATCACGTTCGCCTCACACGCGAAAGGTCCCCGGTTCGAAACCGGGCGGAAACACATTTTCATTTTCAAATGTGAATTAGCACAGAACTACATTCAGTTATTAACATCAGCCACGTGGTCCCCCTCATGCTCAGGTATGGCTATATGCACCTCTCACAATATAAGGATATTGGAATATGGGTGCATACATGTGTTTTGGGGACCTAAAAGATTCACAAAAAACTAAACAGAAATGCACATATGTCACAGAATAAACAATCAAGTGGAATACTAAAATATCCCAATGACCCCAATTGATTTTGAGTAGATTATAAGCACTGATGGCCAAAAAATAGGCGACAAAGTGAAAAAATGCCAAATGTGAAACAGAGAACTCTTAAGAAGCTTGTCACATTTGACAGCCCACTTATGATCTGTGATAGCAGCATCCTTTCTAGTACACTTATGTTTGTGTCTTAGGTTAGCAGCCTGCCACCAAACAGTAGCAGGTTATGTTTGTTTCTGAAAACAAACATATTCGGTGAATTAAGACGTTTGATTAGTTTAATAACTCTATCTCTCCACAAAAGACCTACTTAAGATTTTTTTTTTTTAAAAAGGCCTACTGTTTCGAACTCAGGTATTAACTTCTATGCTCATCTCAGTCGTTGTTGGTCTACCATAAAATGTGTCAATAAGATATTGTGTTTCATTCTATGAATAAATTGGCATCCCAAGTTAAGTCAATCCAAAAAGCATGTCCTGGATTTAAATAATAAACTTAATATTTTACAGTCCAACATTGCTATGTATTAATAACAAAGAAATCATTTGTCTCCTATCCAACCACATTAAGTGTATCACTCATGAAATACACATATCCAGAGAGGATATCTTGCTGAAAAAGAAAGTGTAAGATTAACGAAGAACACACAGAAAAGAAGCAGACTGGCGAATGCTTTGTTTAAATGATAACAGTGTTTTATTTGCTTGGTTTAGCAACTGTACATGTGACTCCTTCCTGAGAATACTGCTCACCTCAGGGGGAGAGGGAACAGTGGAATGGAGAGGGAATCGGAGAGGGTGGAGAGGAGGCTGAGGGGAGGGGTGGTGACGCAGGGAGAGAGAGGAGAAGTGTGGGGGCGAAGGGGCTGAAGGAGGAGAAAAGAGAGGGAATAAATAACTCCAGTGAGGGAGGTAGAAAGGCAGGGAAGGAAAAACAGGAGGACTGATTGAGAGGAAATGATGATGCAGTAGAACAGTGTGAAGTACAATTGAAATAATGCAGAAATTTCAGATGAGTAGCTGGCAAAAAATGTTCTTTAAATCGTTGAGTCAACCAAAATCACAGCATTTTTGAGCGAAATGTTCTTTTTCAGTCAATTGCAGGTCAATTGGCGCAGGCTCAGCGGCACCTCCACTGCGACTCAAAAGAAAACTACCTCCCGCCACCGCTCACCCCTCTCTCCCTTCACTCCCCCCTCCCGTTCATCCCTCTCCCTTATTCACTAACAATTCATGCCTCGCAAACGTGTTAAAAATATAGCTTCTTTGTATATTCACTATGTAAGTTAACTTAAAAAAAAAGTGGCCTGTGACATTTAGTTTGTTCTTCAAAAATTCAGCCATCATATTTCATTTTTCATGCCATTTCTTGATGCCTGAGATAAAGAGAGATCTAGAGAGAAGAAGAAGAAAAAGAGCTAAAAATATGACACTTATGATGAGCTGTGAAATCAATATTTTTTGTCCGTACAAGCTGCAAGAGGAAGACTGAGAAACTGAGACGTACTGTAAGAGTCAAGGCTGGAAATTGTAATAATAATAATAATAATAATTAATAATGATATAAAAGCATGTTTAAACAACAACGCATCTTCATGATCCTCCTCATCCTGGCTCTTCAGTTCCAGTTGTTACGTCCTGTGTGTGGAGAGTGCTGGTTGTGTTTATGCGGTAGATTCTGGTGCTTCCATTCACAAATACACGTCTGCAGTCCTTCAAACGAGCCTCCTAAACCTTTGTTCGATTCACCTTAAAGATAATAAAGAAGTCACGGATTCTTTGAGGGTATGTGACAAGGGAGAAGAAGAGTTTTCTCTGGATACAAAAGCAAATAATGCGACAAAAGTACAAAACACAATATTGACCAGAACATGACGGTCGCCAGAGAGAGAATAAGGAAATGAATGTTGGAGGGCGATGAGGGAGCTGATTGTTTCAGTCACGTCTGCTGTCCATCAGTTGATTTTTTTGTTTGCTTTTTTTTGTTTGTTTTTTTTAATCTGTCCATCCGTCACTTGAAATCCATCCAAATGTTCATTCTCTTTGTGACCGGCTAGGAGCTACTGCACTTTAACTCCTGGCCCCGCCCCCTCTGACTTGATTTAAATCCTGATCATCTTGAGCCGTGATTGGTCGATGACATCCAGCAGGTTCTTGGCGTCGACTGCGAGGGCGTGAGCTGCCATTAGCATGTGTTTCTTGTAGTCCTTCTGTAAACTGCGCAGAGCACAGACAACAATTAATGTCACTGTAACTACGTTATAAATCATCGTAACGAGCAATATTTATTACGTATTTTTCTCCCTACCTTGTCATGACGTACTGTTGAGCCAGTTTCATCTTCGATATCAACTCAGCCAGATCTGAGTTCAACAACTTCTGGGCCATCTCAATCTGTGGCGACACAAACAAAATGTTGACATGACACACAAAAAAGATAAACGCAAAAAAAATTAACAGAACACAAGTACTGGGATAATGAGCAAAAATAAGTGGGAAAACCTTAAAATACTGCACAATCCTGAAGTTTGGAGAATCACAATAGATAATTTACAAACCAGAGATACTGTCACTGATACTGGTTACTCTCAGGATCCTTGAGAAACTTTACTGCATATTATTTTGCGTGAGTGTTTACCTCTCTGTGCGTGCTGGCTGGTAGCACAGGAAGCGTCTCATCCACTGTCGCCAGCAGGGTCCTGAGCGCCAAACCAACCTCCTGCCAAAAGACACACGCATGTTTTTGCTTTAAAAAAAAAACCCAAACACTATTGACGATGACGGATCTTTAACTTGACCAAAGCGAAAAAGACGGTTGTGATCACATCATTAATTCATTCTTATTCAGAGATTAAATATCGATTCCCACCTTGACCATGGGGACATACTCCTCTGGGGCTGCAGGCTGAATCCTATTGGACATCTCGATCACAGCTTTAACCAATCCGGTCACATTCTCGTACACTTTGTCGTTTGAACGGTCCAAGTTGGCGGTGGGCGGGGGGCTGATCTCCTGAGGCTGCAGCTGGAAAAGTAAAACGAGTTATAATGAGATGCAAAAAACACAAACTTTGTCATTTTTTTATGGAATGTAAGAAGTTAATATCTTTTAGTGATCATATACAAGAGCGATTTCAAAGCTCTTTCTCCTACCAGGGTTGAAGTATGTGACTGTAGTTAAACACACACAACACTGGGTGGCAGTATTTGGCTAGATTTACTCACTTACCCTCTCTAACACTCACTCTCATACAGTCTCTGACACACACACACACACACACACACACACACACACACACACACACACACACACACACACACACTTTGTTATTTCTGTCCACATGCATTTATACACACTCATCTGACTTTTTCCACTATGACTGCGCAGTGTGCAGGGTTGTGTTAGTACAGTGTGATTGGAGGACAGACGGGGTTAGTTGTCTAGTGACGGACTCAAAGTTTAACCTGTATCAAGCAATAGTTTTGGCAATGTAATGTAAAAAATCAAATAATGTGGTAGAATTTCAATTTCAAATGGTTTCTCTGAGAGGTTACAGTGAAGCTCTGTACTCTTGCTGTTTGTTTATGATTCATTTTAGTTTTTTTCTGCCCCCCTCCCCCCACTGCTAAAAGGAATCCCCTCATTACATGTCCACAAACCGTATTTAAATGATGTGGGGACATAATTAAGGTGAGGCTGAAGTGATGTGTCAGCCAGGGACAGACATGAGAAAGAGCTTTACATATTTGCCAGTAAATCAATAAAAGGCTAGAGGCAACACACTCACATTTCTGTATAATGTCAAAGATCAAAATCGAATTTGTGTGGATGTCCCTCTAAATTTCATTAAATGTAACATCTAAAGATGCAATGACAGACATACAGTGATCATCTACTGATCTATTTATGGTGACCTTTACATATATTTTTCTTTACCAGAGATATTTCTTACAACAGTAGTATAGTATTTGAAAGCCCCAGTTGAGATCATCTTGCCACATATGCCACAACATCTTGTTTTTGACATGCCAACAGTGATGACTGTTCTGTCTCTGGTAAAGAAAGATAACTACAATTCAGAGCGCTCCAGAAAGCTCCTCTGCACATGATGGTAATGGCAGCTATTACCTAACTAATTCTACAATGACGACAGACACACAAAGATCAGCTTACCCTCCACGGCTATGGGGAGGTTGAGGGAGGTGTAGTTGGGTTGATGGGGGTTTGACAGGGAAGAGGATTGAGGTGTGCAGGTCACGAAGGGAGGGGAAGGGGGTTTGAAAGATTGATTGATGGATAGATGGATGCAAAGTATCAGGTCAGAAATGCAAGACAAAGGGTAGCAAGATGCCGGGATGTTAAAGGGAAACAAAGGGAAGGAATACATGAGTGTTACATGGCAGAGGGGGCGAGAGGAGTAAAAGGGGGAGAGAAGAGGGACAGCACATTAGTCCAAAGCCAACCACAGGCAGCACAGCATGCAACCCGTCAATGCCAAACTGTTGAAGTCAAACAGAGTGGGGTGTGTCCAAACAAAGCGTGCGAGAGAAACACAATAAAATACAGAACAGCCAGACTTCCATTCTTGAAAGAGGCCAAACAGGAGCACAGTGATGTGAACAATAAAATTTAATCAGCTACATCCGATTTTCAGTTTTTACTGGAATCTGAGTCATTGTTTATAGCCCTGATTTTTTCTTGAGTTTGTGCATGAATGTGTGATATATACAGTACATGTACTCGTATATGTATGTACCTTGACCCCCTCGTTGTAGCTGTCCACAGGGCCAAGACTGGCCAAGTTGCTTAGGTGACCAGGAGCTCCAGGGCGGGGGGGTTTCTTGGGAGGAGCCACATGTTCTGAAAACAGAGGAGCGTCATAGTGTCATATGTAGCATGCTAGCCTTTCATTAGTATGTTGTACCTTAGCATGCCAAGCAATACGAATATCATTGTCGTAGACTAGGCTAGCCTGCTTAATAATGATTGTGTCATTGGTATGGTGTATGCTACCATGCTAAGTAATGCAAGAATCACTGGAATGAACTATACTCTCATGCTGTGCAGTGTTTGTGTCATTGTCGTGGAGACATTAGCACGCTAAGTAATGCTAGTGTCTTAGGATCAGACTATGCTAGCATGCTAAATAATGCTAATATGTTTGGTATGGACTAAGTACGATGCAGAACAGGTACACAGTATGTGACTACTTAGATACACAATAACTACGCAAATACTTAATTACAATTTCAAGGTACTTGTGCATAGATGTTTTCCATTTTTCGTTCCATTCTTTACACTGAGTAGTTGAACTATGTACATTTTTCTGAGAATACTTCTGCACTTCATTACATTGTTCTATTTACATTTATTTATTTGTTTAGTATCATATCTCTTCTCTTCCTTAAGTATATCAGCATCTCGCTCTCTCACCTGGTTTCCCAATAGGCTGGTAGATATGTTGGCTTCCTCCCTGTGCAGAGACAAAAGTACACACACATCAAGTTAATGATAGAAAGACTTTCAGTCCTCACAAAAGAATTAAAAAGAAGAGAGAAACTCTTTGAATAAGAGGATAAAGAGGGTATGTTCAATGATACTGATTTCAACTTTCCCACCAGAAATGTGACTTCTCGGCTCAGTTACGGCTGACACAGTGTGGAGAAGATAAAGTTAATGCTGAGAATTTGCCTTAGCTTTAGGACATTATAGCCCGCATGTACAGTCAGATGGGACTGTGCAGTGCCTCTGGGTTTAAAGTTCCCATGAGCACTCTGTGGTCATGTGGTTGGTGTGTGGGCTGTACCCTCCCTGGCACACAGACAGAAATACTTTCTCTCTTTCTCGCAGCCTCTGGATTGCCTCACTGTCTGTCTCTCTCTCCATCTGTCTGCCTGTTGGACTTAATACTTTCCCCTTGCCTCCCTCTTGCACTTTCATCCTTCAACTCTCTCCTCTTTGCTATAATCTGTCACTTTTCTCCTCCTCCCCAGTTCTTTATCACAAATGTCTTATGTTGAGCATCTACAAACAAACAAACACGGTGACTGACCGGTGCTTGTAGTGTGCCGTCCTCTCGGTCGATGCTTCCTCTGCTGTTTCTTGACTCTGTTTTCTGCAGGAAAGAGACAAAAAGACTAAATTAATAGAGATATGTATATTTTTGATATATAAAAGAAACAAGACTTAGCATGTGTTTTGGAGCAGTGAGATGATATGCAAGCTGTTCCAGGAAGGTTTAAGTTTTAAGTTCCAGGAAGTCTCAATTTAAAAATAGCACAGGACATTCACAAACAAAGAAAAACGTTTGACACCTGCAGGTTTCAGAATAAATCCTGTGCAAAGCAACAACAATAGTTTCTTTCAAACCAATCACCACATTTTATGCAGACTTTCGGCTCCACCAGTACAACCAAGCAGTAGATCTCCATTTTCCTTTAAAAAGTGAACATCATCACCATCATCATCATCACATCAGTGAGGCTGAAGAGCAGCAGATAAGCACAATCCTGTGCAAACAGTTAACGTAATGACAACCAAGATTGTAATTCTACAGAAAACTGCAACCCTCCAAAAGCCTGTATAAATTTGATCCACTAAAGCTCGACTCCCTCTCTCCACCTGTTTCAGTACCGTTTTGGTGGTGAAGCACGCCTTGAAGAGATGCATCCTGGGAGAAAAGAGGCCGACGAAGACGGGAGGAGGAAAGCAGAGAGAGGAGGCCATCGAAAGAAGGGCGGAGACAGGGACAGAAAGTATGAGAGACAGAGAGATGGGAGCGAGGATGAAGGTCTTAAGGCATGGAGAAAGACTGATAAAAAGACGGACAGAGAGAGCAGAAACTAAGAGCGTGGAAGATGGTGCAGAGGCTGAGAGAAATGAGCCGAGGGAGACAGAAAAACTGAGTCAGAGAAGAATGAAGGGGGAGGAAGAGTTAGACAGAGGAAGAAAGTTTTTTTCCAGTGGAGGAAAAGCTCCACTGAGCCACAGAGACAAAATCCTGGAGAGAAAAGATCCAAAACGCCTCACTCTCCTCTCCGTTTCTCTCCCTCAGTCTGTTTCTCCCTCCCACTTTTTCCATCTCTCTGCATCTCCCTCTGTTTCTCTCTCCCTCCGTTTCGCTCGCTCTCTCTCCAACTCCTTGTTCATTCCACCCTCTCCACGCTCTTGCCAATCCCACTTCCTTTCTCCCTCCTTCTGTCCTGCACTCTCGTTCCTCCTCAAAAACTTCCATCTCCTTCTTTTCAGGCCTTCTCTCTCTCTCTCTCTCTCTCTCTCTCTCTCTCTCTCTCTCTCTCTCTCTCTCTCTCTCTCTCTCTCTCTCTCTCTCTCTCTCTCTCTCTCTCTCTCTCTCTCTCTCTCTCTCTCTCTCTCTCTCTCTCTCTCTCTCTCTCTCATCACATTCTGTTTCCAATCTTTTGTATTAGTTTTTAACAAGGTTTACTTTCATCATTACAACGTACTTCTGCAGTCTCTCTAGACGTAAAAGTACTGAGATCTTCTACCTTGGTTACAGTACAACTACCTAAATTTTAATTCAAACTTTTATTCATGATGTGATTTATGTATGCTCTGGTAGCGACAGCAACATATACAAATGCAATGAATACTTAGTAAGTATCAAAAGTGCTCATTAAGAAGCAGATTGGCCGTCTCACAGTATTATATCCACATGTTGCTTATATCACTATAAATGATGCATTACTGCGTCATAATCAGTATTTTATATTGCAGCCTGTTGAAGTGATGCTAAATTTAACAACTCCAACTATGGTTAAGTAGTTTATAAAGTCATACCTTTCATATTGTCCAAAATGTACTTTATATGATGCATTTTATAAAAAATAATCTTGTCAAAGTTACTAGTAACTACAGCTGAAGTTAAAAATAAAAATTAAAAAATAAAAAAAAATAATAGTTATAAATACTCAAGAAAGAACTTAAGTACTTGGGTAAGAGCAACTAGTTATTTTTCACCACTGGTATTATAAAACACGTTCTGTGATAATAAACACATAAAACACATTTCTCTGAGTGCTCAAAATTCTTACATGCTACTGTGCCAGACTTAATGAATGGGAGGGGTCAACAAAAAAACAATTACTTTTACCTGGATTCTCCTGATTTTTCTCTTTTAAGACCCACAAGCATAAAAAAACTAAGATTCAGAACTGTTTAGTCCTCAACTTAGTGCTCATATTTGAAGTAATTTGACAAAATATAACTTTACCTTGAATAAACATGTGTATTTCTGTGGGTAGCAATGTGAGTAGACCACTTAACAAAATGTAATCACAAAGATCTAGTGGTTTTTGAAATATTAAAATGCAGAATTCTTACAATTTGTATTTTTAAAAGTTATGAAAGAGTTGTTTCTATGCCATTAGTCCATAACAGATACATTAAAGCAATACTAGGGTCTCTCAGATAAGGAGTCGAGGATGTTACGATTCTCCATACTTGTGTGCTCGGCGCACAATACAGTGATAGAGGCCTTACTCAACAGAAATTCCTTCCAACGAGTGATGACGCAGTCGGCTACAGCTACACAGAGTTCGTAAACCACATTGCCTTACATAATAATCCTCTATCAACTTGTCTCCGTGGTTAAATAAGTTTCCTATCTGATAGTTGTATTTTGCTCTGTTTTCAGCTACTAAACTGTGACATTATCAGATTAGAACAGATGAACTCACCATACTGACGTTCTTGTTTGTATGAACTGATTGCGGTTTTCTAATGGAAAAGAGTTCCTGGGCAGTAGTTGCAAATTAGTCCCTCTGCAATGTATCAAGTGTCAAGAATGTGGCTGTCTTTCTACCAAGGGAAAAAGCCATCAAATAGAATGAGATTTTATTCATCCCTGTAAAGGAAGCTTCCTCAGACTTGTACATTTCCATGAGCGACCGGGGTCAGGGCCATAAAACTGTTGGGGATTTAGTGAACCATTTAGAGATGAGTGCTACTTTGTGTGCCCAGTCTTAAAAGCACGGTCTTGGTAAAATGTTTGTGAAGGTAAGTGAACGCTCAAGCCAGAGAGAAAAGAAAACTCCATCCCTGGGTTACCAAATAACAAATAAGATTAGAAACTCAAGCCTGTCCTGAGAGATTTCCTCTTCTGTGAGGCAGTAAATGGGCCCTTCAAATTTGGGAAGCATACTCAATATATCAATATCAACACGGATACATAAATCTATGTCATTTTCTCTCAATTTCCTTCTTAGCTCTGCTACACCTGGCTCAGCCTATCAGGGAAAGAGACCCAAAGAAAGAAGAAAAACAGACTTGTTTTGCTAAAGTAGCGATTTGGCTCCTTTCGGGGGACATTTCAGTGTCTGACGAGATAAATCAAGCACAACTGAGCTGGTTTAAAGATCTGAGAAAAATATCCGGCAGCTCCTCTGGCAACAACACGACACATAAAGATGTTTTATGAAGTGGAAAAAATGCTGTCTTAATATTTTATCTGTCCATCTAAATATTTGTTTTGGTTGTTTCTTCCTGTTATCCATAGCAACTATGGTTTATGATACTTCTATAGCATCCAGTGGTTTAGATTACTAGCGTCTTTGTTTTTCTTTTGTTTGTATTTTGTGTGAGTTATTGTTAGCTGTTTTTGTCTACACTTTTAGGTTTGTTGTTTGTTTTTTAATGCAACTCCATATACTAGATTTTACTTTTAAATAACTTAGCATCATTATAGTTAATAACACACACACAGAAAAATGAGTCAGGTTATTTCAGTTAAATCTAAATTTTGCTTTTTTCTAAATCACTAAGAGAACTGATAACAGCCTCTTGTAAATAACTTGTGTTTTACCATGAAGCTCTCCTCCTGCTCCAGCCACCGCTGGTCATCCTCCATCTGTTGCTGCTGCATCATCAGCCTCTCCTCCATCATAGCATGGCCACTTTCCTGTAGAACACATTTTTATTTTTTAAACATAGTCATACTAAATATTTAAATACTTATTTTCACTTATGTTAAAAAAAAAAGTTGAAAGTGTATCAGGACAGAAACATCATCACAGCTATTTATTTGCTGACATGGACTGACTGAACTTTGTGATGATCTTAAATAACTAATAAAAATGACAGTCAAGTTAAAGTTGCAATTTGTAACACTGTCCTGACTGCAGCTATTTGTATTCAGCCAGCACAGAGTACTTCACTCTGCTCACTCCTTTAATGTCCCCTGCTATGTTTAATCAGAGTTATATACATTTCATCCTTATACTGTGTTCAGGTATGTTTTTTTTATGTGTGCGTGTGTTTACCTCCATGTTTGGGCTCCATAGTGCGGTGTGTTCGGTTCTGTGTTGATTCCAAGCATCAGTAGGAGGGTAACTGCCTCCCACACCACCCTGGGCTGACAGCTGGGCGTGGACACGAGGAAAGAGAACGAGAGAGGATGAGGGATACACAAATTTAACTTTATATGGCATAAAATGGAACCATGATTTAGTTACTTTCTCGTTTGTTTGGATCATTTCTAAGATACAAAAAGGTTGTTGGGGTGTGAAAAACAGAAGGAAATATTTCAAAAATATACTGTATCATAAAAAGGTACAAAAATGAAGGTTACACAGAGTAAATATTCCTTAGCGAATACATCAAAATGTTGTCTGAATCACAGTAGAGTCAGAGTGATTATTAAAGGAATCAATCAATCAATCAATGAGAAGATGCCCTGGTTTGGTACAAAGCCACAAAGAATCATGGGAGTTCTTGCACAACAGCTCTCTCTAAGCTGCTCTTAGTCTGGTCTGTAAGAATGCTACCAAAATATAGAGATGTTGCTCTTACTTGTGATATGAAGTTGGACTTAAATAGCCGTTAAAATTATACACTCCTTATAAGGACGAGAGAGAGCTACTTATTGCCATAAGAGCCGGAGAGCAGCTTTGATTTGTGTGTGTGTGTGTGTGTGTGTGTGTCCCTCTCTTTCGGAACTACAGGAAATGCCTGCTGTCTGCTCGGTTTATGAGGAGAGGAATAACTGCACTGAAAGGCTCTCTCATTTTCTCTGCCCTCACATTTCTCTTCTGACTCCGACTCTGACACGCGTCTGCTGACAGTCTGTGTTCAGAGACTCGGTACAGAGTTTGACTGAGAGTCGACCTCAATCGCGATGACCGTGCTTGATAACTAAATAAATGATTTATGTAACCTGACAGAATGTGATTTTGATATTGTAGTAATATGATTTCCTGCAACGTTTTTAAGGTTTGTGATTCATGCATCTTTCTCAGAAGCAGCATTTCTACAACGTTTCGATTCGGCACTTTTTCTAAACCTTTACTTCTTCAAAACATTCAAAGAGGAGATTTGTGCTGATTAGCAAGCTGACCAGCCTCTATCACTGATCGTAGCAGTAAACACAGTAGAAAAGTGGAAAGGGCAGATTCAGATTGTTCTTATATTTAACAACTATCTGAAACTTCTTTTAAAATGTTTTAGAATTTTCTATTCATATTTCAGCAGACCTCTTCTTTCAAAGGTAGTAATAACCAAGAAAATGTTTTCAGTATTACAATTTATTATTTTTTTATAATCTACAATAACTGGTAAGTAAAAAAAAAACCCACACACACAATGACAAAGATTTAGCCTTTTGTTTCACATTATGGCCTCTAGGTGTCTCTCTTCTCCACTGTCAGCTGATATTATGCAATGTGTTTGTGGAAAAAAAGAGAAAAACAGCTTTGTGCATAGTTTGAACTGCGCAGCTAGAGGGCAACTCACAAAAAGTGTTCATGAATTTGAACACACACCTATAACCTATAAAAATACTTGAACAATAGATATCGTTCTCAAGTAATAGTTTGCTATTTATTCCTAATACGGTAGATCAGCTATAGGCAACTGACTGTTTGTTCCTGTAAGAATGTATCGAGAGCAACAATAATAATAGTTATCTTTATCTACAGCTGCAGAGAGCTGCTGCTGCCACCTCAAACCTCTAGAAAGTCGGAGTAAAACACTGCTACCATGGTGGATGAAAAGGACCAGAGGAGCACAGTTTTCTCACTTTGGCAGTCGTGTGTTAGTGTGTTTTTTTTTTTTGTGTTTGTTTGTGTGTATTCTGTGTGTGTGTATTTGCTGTACCGGGAAGTGGTTGAGTTGGTGGCTGGAGAAGAAGCCTTCGCTAATACAAGGACTGGGGTAACCTGGTCTACTGGGCTATAGACAGAAAGAAAAAAAAGGTTGTTTCTTTTTTTTTTATCAGCCATGACAAACACGTGTACTGGAACACAACAAAATAATCAAAGAGAAGTGTCTTAATAAGACAGTCTGACAGTATAATCTTACTTTGGGCGGGGCTTCGTCAGACCCTCCAGAGTCCCAGGA
Organism: Acanthopagrus latus; assembly: GCF_904848185.1. Classification (NCBI taxonomy): domain Eukaryota; kingdom Metazoa; phylum Chordata; class Actinopteri; order Spariformes; family Sparidae; genus Acanthopagrus; species Acanthopagrus latus. The sequence continues at coordinate 10,108,722 of NC_051041.1, read as the reverse complement.
CACGGTGACTTGTCTCCTCATCTCGATTCGAAGTCTCTCCTCTTGTTGCAGCTTCTCTTCCTCCAGTATGGTGCTACAAACGTCACACACAAAGGACTCTTTTCAACAAGTGGTTTACTTCTTCATCTTAATAGGCAAACAGTGGTGTAGGAAGCACTGAGGAAAATTTCTTACCATCTCTAAAAACAGCAAGATAGAGGCTACTTTGATTTCCGTATGTCAAACACATTAAGGTATCAGGATACGCAGAAGAAATCTGTTCATGTAGATTCATCAAACTATAACAAAGTATCGGGAAAAGTTCTCCTCCTTGTCTCTGTCGTTTACAAGGCAACAAAACCTTCTTCTTACCTGAGCTGTGTTTTGAGCTCGGTGAATCGCGGTCGCTTGCTGGGGTCATACGACCAACACTTGGTCATCAAACTGTAGAGGGTGGGCGGGCACTGTGGAGGCATAGCCAAGCGCTCACCGTTCTCTATCCTGCCGATCACGTCATTGTTCTTTACGCCCTGGAAAGGCTTGATGCCGTACATCAAGATCTCCCACATACACACGCCTACGAAGAGACATGGAACAAACAGACAGTTGTTGACAGAGACACAAATGTCAGACGCAGGCACCCTTGATAACAGAGCATGTTGATGATAGATTCAAATTGTCTTAACTCACCAAACATCCAGACGTCACTGGCAGAGGTGAACCTCCTGAAGTTGATTGATTCAGGAGCCATCCATTTGATAGGAAGTTTACCTTTAGAAGCTGATACAAAGACAAACATTAAGATTACATCTAAATTAAACATTAAATGTGTAACTCAAAAGACTCAAAAGAGGGTCACAGAATGGAAGAGGACACTGTTTTCATAAAAAGCAACCTCGCGCAAGAAAAACTGCAGTACCCGAAGCAACCTCGTGATGGTGGTAAAGTACTAACAACCAGAAGAGTTGGACATGCGCTTAACTAGAAATGTTACTGGGACAACAAACCAGTCTCAGGGGATTGAAAACTGTCTTAGATGCAGTTTATATATTAGTGAATCCATGTTCTGTGTCATAACATACTACCAAGCTGTGTGTGTGTGTGTGTGTAAGTAAGTGTGTCTGTATTGGTTTGGTGTATCCTTACCTTTGTAGTATGAGCTGTCCTCCATGTATCGCGACAGACCAAAGTCTCCGAGCATCACGCAGTCGACTGAGGAGACCAACACATTGCGAGCTGCGATGTCCCTGTAGAGGGAAAAAAAAAAAAAGGCTGTTATTAGGCCTGAATCACAGGTGTTATTAGTCATTTCTCAGAAGCAAAACATCCATCAAAGAGCTTGAGAAACACAACACTGTGTCTGAAAACCACTCCGTATGTGCAGTGATAATATAATATATAAGAAATCCAAACTATTTAAACCACCCTGGTTAATGGGTTTTAATAATAATGCGAATACAGTACATGCGATCCTACAGAATAACCCAAATTATTCTTCAGTCAATCGCTGTAATCTCTCTTGTGTTTGTGTACCTGTGTACAAAGCGTTTGCTCTCCAGATAAGCCAGTGCCGTGCTGAGCTGGTAGGCGAACAGAATGAGCGTGGCCAAATCCAAATTGTACTTCCTGACCTGAAGGAACGAACGCAACTGTGGACAGAGAAAGATGGACAGAGGAACAGGGGGACAGGGATAAGGTTATTACAGAGACACATTTTATCGAAGATAAGATAAGACAAGCCTTTATTGAGCCTTGGAGGGAAAATTCAGTTATAATATAGAGTTGGGTATACAACATAATACAGTAAAGGATGAGTACAGAATTTCATAGTATAAAATCGTAGTGTATGAGTATAGCTAACAGTAAGACAATATCTAGACACGGCTAATACTATGTGAATGTGAAAATACAGGAAAATATCTCACACTTACAATGTTCATTTGGTAAAACATGCAAGTGTAAACTGTTTTCTTTCTTTTTCTTTTCTAAATAGAAGGGCTTTTAAGTCAGGCTTCTCCTGGGTGACTACCATCATGACCTACACTCAACGGTTTCATTTGTATACTAACAAGAAGTGAAGTGACACACACTCAAACCCCCGCGGCCTCATCCCTACCTCTCCGAGTGTACAGAGCTCCATGATGATCCACACGGGGTTTTCTGTGATCACTCCGATGAGCTTGACGATGTGAGGGTGGTCGAACTGACGCATCGTCACTGCGAGGGGGAACAAACACACACTCATCAACACACTCGTCGTCACGTGGGAAGTGAGTCACGGGTTGCTTATAAGTCAAGTTAAGGGACGCAGTACACCACAGTGTGGTCTTACAGGCTTCTTGTAGGAACTTTTCTCTGACGCTGTCTGACGTACAGTTCTTGCAGGTCTTAATGGCGACGTGTAGACCCGGTTTATCCTGCAGAACACACAGCACTTCAAGTTAGCAGGTTTTAGATGATACAGGTATCTTGTTTTGATATCTATAGTATATAACAATAAATCAAAAATTCTGTGATTATGGGAATACAGGAAGAAGAAAAAAACATCTGACTCAAGTTTACCAGAAATTACTTATTTGGACAAAAAACATCATGATTCATTGTCTTCATTCTATCAAGTATCATCTGATCTTTATATTCTATTTTTTTTTTTTTTTTTTAATTTACAAGTCACTTTAGTTTTCTGTGACAAGCGTCTTGTATCCCATTTCTTTAAAAATTAAGCAAAGCTGTGTGTTTATTTTGACATACCGGGCTGTTGTAGACTCCTTGGTGTACATCTCCAAACTGGCCCTCTCCTATGCAGCGGCCTAACTCTATCCTGTCCCTCTGGATCTCATAATCCCGTGCTGAGAGAGAGGAAAAGAAAAGAGAAGAAAAGACAGAAACAGGTGGAAAGAGTGAGATATGCGCATTCACCCGCTGTTCTTCATACACCGGAAAGACTGGACCCCACCATCACATTTGACATGCCTCAGACCAAATTGGATGGGGCTTACCAGGACAAGACCATTTAGATGGTGTCAGGTGATTGCTTTTATCACAGAAAAGCACAGAAAAGATAATTTTAAGACACTATTATACTAAATTATTTTTTAACTTTTTTAGGCAGTCAAAATATTGTCCTCCTGGTAAACCGCACCCATTGGCATAAGACTAAAAGAATCCATTGACAACACACAAAAATTGAATTCAGGTTTGTGCATACGTATTATATTCCCTTCCCCTGACACCTCTACCTTAACATGCGCACACACATAAATATACGAGACGCCAACATACGACAAACACATTTGACAGCAAGGATCATAAAAACCTGTGGACATGCACACCAGAGTCCCATTATAGTTTCTGGTTATTCCTGACACAAAGAGGGATATAGGGAAACATTTAAATAAGCCGCTTTGATTGAGATCATAAACTGAGATAAAACCTTGGAGTGCTCTGAGTGTGTAAACATCAAGAGCCTTTTTGATTAAAAAAAACTTGATTAAGAAGAATTCCTGTGCATTCACAGTATTTTTTTATATTCAGTGAATACATGCAAAGAAATTTGAATGAAAGCAGTTGTTTCTGCGACTAACATCCACATGCTTTGACATTTTACGCTGACATTTACATGTTATCAATATTTCCGCCTTTTTGGAAAGGTCATTTCCCCAAACTACGTTAATGTCAGCTGCCAACCAACCAGGTTAAAAAATGGACTAAATGCTGAGTTCAAGAGATTTATGTAGGACACTGACCATCAGGAACTAATCCTTTAAAAGTTTACTTCTCTGCTGGACTGAACAAAGTTTGACTGTTTGACTCAACCGTCAAACAGTAAAATAACAAATTCTGACAGCGTAACCAAAAAACATTCCATGACAAGGAAATGTACCGCATTTAATCCATGCAACAGAGAAACTAATAATTGAGAAACTAATAAGAGACCACAAATGAAACACGACCACGATATTACATCATGATTAAGAAATAAAAATTTCATAAGAGGCATGATGGTGAAATGAGAACCAAGCCAGTAAACAACGCAAACACTGCTGGATTGTTTGGCTGCAGAGGATTCCCATTCAACTGTTAATGAAGAAACATCTTGCATTGTTTATGGATTGGCTCTCCCTTTCATTTCCAACACCAGACCCAAATAAACTGCATTCTAAAAAACACCAACAACCACAAGTCAACAACAATCTGGATAAAAGGTATTTTGTATTTTTCTTTGCCAGCTACAAATGAGAGCGATATAGGGGCCTCATTGCAGAAAGTTCCTGGTCTGAAATTGTATCTTTACTTAGTTTAGCACATTTTGGATTTTTGGTATTAAAAAAACTTTATTTAGGAAATCATTCTTCCTTATCTTGGGATAGGAATTTAGCCTTTTGGAGAAACTAACACTGATGTTAGCCTGTTACAGAGGCTAACACCAATGTTAGCATATTGACATCAGCCTGTTCGAGAATCTCATATAGCTTTGTTAGCTTGTTTGAGAATCTAATGTTGATGTTAGCCTATTGAAGATGCTAATATTGACTTCAGCCAGTTGGAGAAGCTAACACTGATGTTAGCATGTTGGAGAAGATAATATTGATGTAAGCATATTACAGAAGCTTATATTGACATGAGCCTGTTGGAGAACCTAACATCAATGTTAGCCTCTTGGAGAAGATAATATTGATGTCAGCCTGTTGTTGAAGCTAATATGTTGGGGAAAGGAATATTGATGTTTGCATATTGGAGAAGGTTATGTTGACTTCAGCCTGTTGGAGAAGCTAACACTGATGTTAGCTTGCTGGAGAAGTTAATATTGATGCATGCATATTAGAGAAGCTAACACTGATGTTAGCCTGTTCTTGAAGCTTAATGATGTTTGCATGTTAGCTTCAAATGTCCCTGCTCATGAATAAATGGGTGCAGTACAGTCTATCTTCTCTTCAAACAATAATTAATTTCTCAGAATGATCAAGCCTAAAACTGGAGCAAGCCTTTTCTTGTCCATTACAGAAAGCTAGCTGGCCGGTGAGAGCAGTCAGTCTTGTGTACATTTTAAACCCAAAGACAGGCATGACAGGACGAGTGCTGATTGAGGAATCGAGTTTTCAGCTCTAGGATTTTTCGTATATCTATGAAACTATTTCTGTTATGAGGCCCCTGTGTTCCTAACTTTCCAAAAAGCCACAAAATTGATTGTGTTATTAATGTCACTCAATGGGAATTGTCAGCTTTTAATCAACAAAGCAATGTGGAGGAACCACTATGTTTTATTTAGGAATCACATCTTTCCCTGCAGCCATGCCTGGCAAAGAAAAATATCTACACAAATTAAAATCTTTGGGGGAACAGAAGAAGAGAGAGAGAGACAGGGAATTTTTACCTTCAACTACTCCATAGCTCACTGTGTTGGCGATGGGAGAAAGAGGAAGAACGAGAGATGAAGAGAGGGAGCGAGCCAGAGAGCTGCTTTAAGATTGAAAATAGCTCAGATAACACACTAACAAACACACACGTGTGCACACACACACACTCACACACACACACAAAGACCCATTTCACTCTGAAGCTTTGTTAACAAGCAACTTACTAAACAAAAAACTAAGCTTATTATGCTACTGGTAAAAAAGTAGGGTTGGTTTTAAAACTATTACTGTTACACAATTTCATTTTAAACAGAGTAGACAGTTATGACAGGAACATGCACACAAACACAGACTTGGAAAATATGTCTGTTGAGAGGAAGTCGCAGAAAGAAGAAGACCAAAAAAGCAAAGTGAAAGAGACAAACAAATAAAGCCAGACAGGGAAAGATAGAAAAAGACTGTGGGAGGAAGAGGAGAACATGGTCCAGTTTCAAACTTGACCACGTAATCAAATACATGAGCACTTTGTACTGACCGTAACATCCACATCAAATGTATTGGTACAGGGCAGCACATTCAGGTTTTTTTTTTCCCTTCACTAGCATATGAATGAATTTGACAGATTTAATGTGCGCCCAACCAGCCGGAGTCACACAGCATGAGCTATAGCCTCTCTGGCCTCCAGCTGTTTGTACAAAAGGGGCCTGAATTTGATTAGCCGCTACCTAAACCAAATGCGGTTTAATGCAGCTTCTCTGATGTTCCTCGTGCGAGTGTGTTCCTTGGAGGAGATTCACACCGCACTCGGCTACTTGAGAACGTCCGGATTTGACAGGAGAATAACACTGAAACAGTTGTTATATGCTTCTCTTGCTGCGGTGCAACAGAAGCTGCTTCATTTTGTAGATGTTACTGGCAAAAGAGCAGAATGAATAATGGAAGAAGTTACTTACTGGAGGGCATGGTGTATGTGTCCTCTTCATCAACTATCTCGGCATAGTCATCAGTCTCTGTAACATTAGAAACACACACATGGTGAGGAGAGGGAGAGAGTAGAAAAAAGAAACACACACGCACACACACACAGGAACCAAAGTCTAAAATTACACACAAAGGGAAAAGCAAGCACAAGCTCACCGTGCCTCCACTGATGCAAACAAAACACGTGTGCAGAAAAGAAACAAAACTGCACCAAAAGAAATAAAGCGTGACGCTAACTCTGAGTTTCTCCTGCGCAAAGCAACACCCACGTAGCTCCTCTTTCTCCCTCTCTTTCTCTCTCTCTCTCTCTCTCTCTCTCTCTCTCTCCACACACACACACACACACACTTGGCGGAGAGTGTCAGCTGAGCATGTGTTGTGCATATCTGTCTGTGTGAGAGCAGCTGGCTGCAGGAGGTTACTGTTGTGGTGGAGGAGAAGAAGGAAAGAAACAGAGACGAGACAGCGAGGAGAAGAGTTCAAGTGAGACGGGTAGAAGATAAAAAGTAGAACAGGACAGAGTCAGAGGGGATGCAGGGATAAGGGAGTGGGACTGCAAGAGAGAGAACCACAGAGTGGAAGAGAGAGAAATGGTGGCCGTCATGTAAGCAGATGGTAGCGTTTAGGATGAAATCTGTGCAGAATCACAAAGATAGGCAGCGAGAGACAGGGAGAGGTGGATACAGCCAGCGGGGAAAAAGAGGAGGAAAAGATGGACCATGTCTGTCCCAACCAGATGGCGGTGTTTAAAATAAAATCAGCGTGCAGACTCAGCTGTTGGAAACAAGAGTCAAACATCTGCTGTCCTGAATGCTACCCTCGCAGCTCTGCTCGGGATTTATCATGCTCTGTGGGAACGTGTACCTAAACTTATCAGAAATCCTTCTTCTCAAGCCTGTGGCTGATTTTCTCAAGGAAGTCAGCCGTGTATAATAAAGCTGGAGAAAACACTATTGGTTAGCAATTTAGTTGTTGACATGAAGCAGGCTAAAATAAAAGCTAAATGATAATGCTGGATGGTTATAAAGGAGAAGTAAAAGTGTTCAATGCTGAAAGAAATAGTTTTGGGAACTGTGCTTGCTTTCTTACCAAGTGTTAATTTTAAAATTGATACTGCTCTCATGTATTTTTGGTAAACGTGAAGGTACAGCCAGGAGACAGTTAGCTCACCATAAAGACTGTAGCCAGGGTGAAAATGCTAACTAAACCCTGTCCAAAATGTAGTGCTGATGATCCGACATAAAATTAAGAGCACCACTTAAATTGTTGAGAAATACAATTTATTCATATTTTTACCATCTTAACCGTATTACTTATTAGTTATCTGTTGGTAACAATAAGACAGTTTACCAAAATAACAATGTTCTTTAATCTTACAGGAAAGAGTCACAAAGTGAAGTAGTGCTTTAAGTGTTTAATAATAACCGTGTATATATTGAGGAAGTGGATCAGCTGATTGATCACGCATGTCACACTGATCACAACAAAATGTTTCCAGTAGAGATGTTTCTCCTTCTCAATGTTTCTCCCACATTTGCAAGTCGAACATGTGTTCCTGGTAGCCATGTAGCCACACTGTTGCTAAAGCTGGTTGCAAAACACAACTGAATAGTCATGGTCTGAAGGCCTGGTAGCACCTCTGATGTTCACTAATTAACATGTTATATGTAGTTTGTTTATTCTTCAGACAGAGCCATGTCAGACAAATCCCAGTTTCCAGTCTTTATGCTAAGTTTAGCTAACCGGCTGCTGGCTCCAGCTATGTATTCAAAATCGACATACATGCGAGAGGTATTACAAAAGGAGCAAATAAATGTCAGACTATTCCCTTAAAAAGGTCCACTGTGTAGGATTTAGTGGTATCTAGCTGTGAGGTTGCAGATTACAACCAACTAAATACCCCTCCATGCCAGTATCCACCTGAATCCTACACACTGGACCTTTAAGGATAGGATGAATGAAACACTAAATGCGTTATCCTCGTACTTGTATCAGTAGCATTCCTTGAGCAGTACAACAGTGCAGGAGGAGAGGTTGGAAAATGTTCCAGGTTTTAATCAAACAGGCATGACTTTTTGCTTTTGCTATGCCATTGCTGTGCATGATTTATGTTCTGCATGAGAGGAAAGGAAAGACTTTAATGTGCCTCTAAAAATATCTCCATATGAGCTGGAAGAAGAGCAACAGTTCTGCTTACACTGCCGCCACTACTTAATGTCTTTTATTCGATAAACTCATGAAAACAACATTGCATTTCAGCAAAAGGTGGTTTCCATGGGTCATGGCTTATATAAAAAAAAAACACCAAAACATTTTATTCCTTTTCTTTTAAACCAGCCTGGTTGATCAGTGTTTTCCAAACTTGACTTCTCAATACACATTTGAAAATTTGTACTGTGAAGTCCACAGTTTTATTGAGTTTCATTTGCTGCATATTCGCTCCCATGTGGTTTGCTCTAAAGAATCAGCCGTTTCTAAGTTTGACTGGTATAACTCTTTCGGCTCTCAGTGGAGGGATAATGTGTGTGTTTGAATGTGTGTGTGTGATCTAGTTAGCCCATTATAGCCAGGAATGCACCAGCTCTCTCGAATCCAGCAAACCTCTCCCAACTTCACTCAGAGTGTTCACGAGTGTGTGCGTGAGTGTATGCGAGTACACGTGTGCATGGTTTTGCGTGAGTGTGTGTGTGTGTGTGTGTGTGTGTGGAGAGAGAAAAGTTTGGAGTAGTTCCCTTAAAGAGAAATGCCGCTAAATTTGCAAATTCTGCTTCTTTGTGTGTCATTCTTGTGGTTAAAATCAGACGTATTTCAAATTTAGCGGGAAGGCACACACACCCGAACATCTTAAAACCAAAAACGAGACTAAAGTAATAAACCACTCCGGCTACTGTTTATCTATTTATGTTTCCTATCACTGAAACATGAGAAACAATCAGCAACAGAAACATTTCATTCTAAATAGTCTCACTCACTCTGCAGTATATGTACACAATACAGCACATAAACACACAGCGCCATTTTTAAAGACGTAGGAATGCACATATAAACATTGACCCACACACCAACACACACGCTACCCTTTTCCCAGGAGGCTGCAGTGTGTTGGTGAAGTGAGAACCATGAAGACAGAACAACAGAGAGATTGATAAACAACAGCAAAACTTTACCATCCCCGCTAAGATCTTCTGCAGGGTCCGGGAGAGCATGCAGGAAACGGGACAGCAGTGAGAGAAGGGAGAGAGAGAGAGGGAGAGGGAGAGAGAGAGAGAGAGAGAGAGAGAGAGAGAGAGAGAGAGACAGAGAGACAGAGAGAGACAGAGAGAGAGAGAGAAGGCAGTGAGTAGAGAGAGAAAAGCGGGAGGCAGAGTGGAGAAAAGAGGGAGAGAGAAGAAAGCGGTTAGAGCATGAAAGCCTTGAAACAACATGGGAGATGTAGCAGGATCTGCAAAGCCAAACGCTCATGGTTAAAGTTAGTCAAGATCAAAAATATCTCCAGAGAAAAAGGCAGAGTTAACAACTTTTTAATAATGCTGTGCACACACGTCAGTGAAATGAATTAATACGAGAAACTCTAGCATGGTTTCGATGAAGTGTGATGTCTGTGTCAAGCTGTAAAAACGTTGGACAGTTAATGTATGGTTAGCAGGCTGAGGAGTTTAACATGTGGGTGTAATGTAAATAGTGAGCAGGGTGAATACTTGTTTGATGAAAGTTTCACCCAAATCTAGAAAAAAAAGGCCCATTTTGTTATCTGGGTCAGTTGAGCTATACATCAGTTTAGATTGGATTACTGTGAAGGTCTCTGAAGAATCTTAACCCAAAGACGTAGGGAAAAAACCTCCCCACTCCAGTTTGAAAGGACAAGTTTGAGGATATACACTTATTCGCTTTCTTAACAAGACTAAGATGAGAAGGTCAACATCACTTTCATGCTGTATAGCAACTTGTACCAACGCCACAAGCCTTTAGCTTTGTCCCTGTTCTTGAACTACACAGACTACAAACCTGGGATTAAGCTGAAGCTAATTACCCTCCTGCTCCACACCTGACTTAGACAAACCTTTAGAGAATGTTTCAGTGCTTGAAACAAAGATCCAACAATTGTCCAAAAACTGTGAAATTCCCTTCCAAATAATATGAAGGGAAGTGATACACATAGGGCTTCCTTCTCTTCCACTCACATTTTTAATAATGCTTTTGCTTTTCTTATGTGTGTCTGTTCCAATTTTTTAATTGCTAAAGCTTTCTTATTTTCATGCATTAGCACTTCGTCATCTTTGTTTTTCAAAAAGGCTTTGCAAATAAATCTATTATTACGGGCTCAACTGTCATCCAGTAGCTTGCACTAAAATGTCCACTCTGCTTGCTTGTCATGTTTGGAGCCTCCAGCAGAAAACGCTTGAATCATTTGTTAAAAGTTTTAACAAACCAGCTGCTGCCCAGATCCATGATGCTCTCTAAGCAGTCTTGTGAGCTACTGAGGAGAGCTGCCAAAGCCATTGATGAGGAGGTTGATAACAGGTTCTGAACGATCACCTCCACCAGGACACATTTGTACACTGAATTAAGAACATTTTCAATAATATGAGTCATTTCAGTAAAAGAGCTGATTTTTCCAAGATACAGGACTAAAGCCATGATCTGGTACTCTTCTTCTTGAACAGGGCAGATAGTTGGTGGCTGATCTCAGACCTTAAGAAAACTGAAAAAACGATCTATCTAACCACATGGCCGCCCTGCTACTAATCAAGCTCTGCCCCTCTGAATTAACTGCCATAAAAAAACTGAAATAATGATTAAAAATAACCAAACAGTGACCTCAACAGTAAAGCATGCGTTTAACTGAGACTCAAGAGAACTGTTTCACTCTTTTTGCTTTCTTAGCACCGACTCCTCCCAATCAAGTTTTGTTGAATGAATGAAGTTCGATTTAGAGGAAATGTCCATCTTCAGTGGCTTTTGTCAGCGTGTACTCGCATAACTAGGAACTGAAAAGAACAAACTATAAACACACAGAAGCCTCAGATTTTATGGAGATATCTCGCAGTCAGAATGTACCACACAAATCTTTTCCATTTGGTTCCCAGTCTTATTTAAAGAACACTGGCTTTGGTTATGAGCAGCCACACACAAGCAGTTACTGTGGTTGAAGTGTGTGTGTCTGTGTAAGACTGAATTAGTCAAAGCAACAAGACAAAGACAGTATAGTAGAAGAGGGCCCCTTAAAATTAGACAAATTGTGATGCAGCAGATGAAAGTGATTAATCCATTAAACCATTTCAATTAATGCTAAAAAAAAAGAAAGGGGGGGAACAATCCAAAAATAGCTAACAACACTTTGAATTTAAAATTACAGCTATCACTCACTAGTAAAACCCTGAAATAGTATTTTTAACATTGTGCAATATTATTTCAGATTTCATTAGTAAGTTACTGAGCCATTTTTGCGCACCCTCTGTGATCATCAAATCAAATATTTTGTTTTTCTGCCACATCACAATTTTGTGGAAACGCTCCTCCACTAACTGTCCAACGAGAGCCGAGGATACCATTGGGCGGCGAATCTGAACAGAAGACAAAGGGGAGGAGGAAACGCCGTGCCTTGGTTGGCTTAGGAGGCGTCGATGTCACTAGGTCTGCAGCCAATCGGGCAGGAAAGAGGACCAGAGAGTGTGAGAGGAAAAACAAAAAACAAAACCAAGAGTGAATGGATGTGAGTGCAGAGGGGAGATGTGAGGAAGAGGAGGAAGTGAACATATGAAAGCCGGAACAGAGAGGACGGGATATGAGAGAGAGAGAGGGAGCGGTAGTCCCGACAGAGAGGAAAACAATGAGAAAGAAAAAAACAGATGTTGGAGGGAATGGAAAGACAGACAGAAAGACAGCAGTTGGAGCAAAGGGAGACATCACTCATAAACCAGTCGATTTGTGAGTGAGTGCATGATTTCTATCTTACCAGAGACAGAGATGGCTCTTACTCCACTCCTGACTGCTTCTAGCTTTTTCTCATTATTAGACACTCTAGAGAAGAGAAGACAACAAATTAGCAGCAATTACACAACAAAGTGGTTAACACTCAGATATGACAAAAACAAACATACCTGGGTTCAATCTGAACCTTTTGAACACGCACAATACTGATTTTTTTAAAGTCAGGTCTCATGGACAGAGTAGCCTGTTGTAACTGCGTCTGTAAACCAACCCTCGCTGCGTTTGCTGTGGTTGCTCTGTCTGTGTCATCTGAGCTCTACTACGATCTATACATCACAGAGACCACAGCCGGCAGAGGAAAAGAGAGAGAGAAAGAGAGAGAGACAGAGAGCAATGAGAAACTTTTAGAGTGAGAGACCGAGAGAAAGAGGAGGGGACTATCCGAGTGTTTAAAAACCCTAAGTGGAAAATATTTGGCTCCCAAACTTATCTCCTTATTTGACCAGGGACAGGGGGAGGGAGGAGAAAAAAGAGGGAGAGATTTGAGTTGAAATGACCAAAAGTAAGCAAAATGGTGGTGTCTGAATTTTGATCAACTGCTCCAGGCTTCTACGGTCACAGATAAACAAACGCAATGAACTCCACGTTGCAAAAATAAAATAAAAGGCCCTGCAGAGAACCCGTCAGAAGACAGATTTGGGAGAAAATGATTTGTATTTGTTTGTTCTAGTTTAAGTTGTCTAGAAAAATATGGAGGTTGAATTATGGGTAAATAGTTGAAAAACATTTTGAGGCAGTTTATCTATGGACACATTGAACTACCAAGACAACTGGACTACAAATGACAATTTCAATTATTATAGCCTATACTGTAGATACTATTACAATAAGCCATTTAATTGGTTAGTTTTTAAAATGTAAAAAAATCAGACAGAAAAGCAGCCCATCAGAGAGGCAGGGAACAGTTAATGTCCTTGAAAAATGAGAATAATAACAATCAATTGACAAAATTACTTTTCCGCCAGTCACTTGTTGATGCGCTCCACTAATTTCCAACATGGTCTCAAAATATGGAACATACATTTTAACAACACAATCAGCACAAACTGGCCACAAAATCAATATCCAAGTTTTCTAATAGAAATGTCAATACGCCTTACTTTGTGAAACTGGAAATAAAGGTCACTGAGCAGTGACAGATTATATGTACAAACAAGAAATTCTCTACAAGCTGATTATATCTCACCATCGTTAAAATCGATGCTGCCCTGAAAGTTCCTGTGACTTATTTACTGCTCTTGTCAAGTCTAGCTCCTTTTATTATCAGGAGAACATGGGAGTAAAACACTTCAAGGTGCTGAGGAGAAGCACATATGATCGTATGAGCAGAATTATTAGTCTGGCAGCATGACAACCTTTAACTGTCATGTGTGAGAGACAGATCCCAGATTTACTGACTGACTCTTCATAAACTTCAGAAATGTTCATTCTACTGTAACAAATACAAAGAATGAAACGGGTACTTACTTTGGGATGGAAGGCAGCGCTCTCTCTCCCTCTAGAGGACAAAAACACACATCATCAAGATGAGTTATGTGAAGCACAACACATGTATAAGATTACTTTTCTCCAATTTTTCCTTGCAATCTTTAAGTTTTATTTTGACAGTATATGTTTAAGCACAAAACGTGTATCCATTCATTATTTGTGTAATTTTAAGGAGGCTGCACAGAAACGGTGGGATGTATGGTTTCATACCTTTCTGAACTCTAACGATAAAGGAATGAGTTTCCATGGAGACGAGCCGACAGTAGCCGTCAATCAAGTCAGCCAAGTTCTCCGCCATGGTCAGCGATGCTGTTGTAACTGTGAGAGGCTGCGCACACACATACACACACACACACGATCAGAAACACGAAGTCGCAGGCCTGTTACAAAGAACTATTATCTCTAAAGACACACACACACACACACATATATTACAGCACAAAGGGGGTTTCCAGCTGCTCCTCATGTCAGGGGAAAACTCCTCTCACAGTATTGTGTGCACATGTGCGTGTGGTGTGTGTGTGTGTGTAAGTAAATCCAATACTATAAAAGCCTATAAAACAGAAAGACTCTACTCATACAGCAGTGGGCGTTACGAAACCCTTTCCGCTGTGAGTAGAACCATTATGTGGAATCTATACATGGAAAACCATTAGATAATCTCTGTATCCGTCTCAGTCACACACACAGCCATAAGCATTTCCTTCAAAGCCATAAGCTTAGTAGACATCAACATAAGCATTAAAAAGAAAAGAGTCCAATGCAGACAGCTTCAATTTTCACAGAACTCAACACACATTTCTATATTCCACTTCCATGATACTGTTCTCTTCGTGCAGTCAGATGCTTTAGAGTTTAACTAAAGGCGTTTCTGTACATAGACATCACACAAGGCCCTCTTTCTCCTGTTGTCCTACTCTTCTCCTACATATAAATGGAAAACAGGTATCTATAGTATGCTTTAAAAAAAACAAACGGTACCTACTGAGAAAATCACTACATCTAGACAAAGAGACAAACAGTGTCATAGTACGGTACCTCAGGAGCTCCGGCTACGTTAAGCTGTAGCATCCCTTTCCTGTCCTTCTCCTCCATAGCCGAGTACTGGATGGACTGAACTTGGTTGAAGTTAGCTAGATGGGTTGGCTGGAGACACAAAGAGAAACAAAGAAAGAATAAAGAACAGGAATAACATTTTCTTGGGAACGGAACAACACAAGCACAGGCCACTGATAAAGTCTTGTAAACATGGCTTCATTGTAAGTGATGGTGTTGGCAGAAGCTCACCGTCGATCCCTTGTCAGTGAGGTAGCTGATCCCTTCTTCTGGCCCGATAGCTAACTCGACCTGGATCACCCAGCTGGACTGTTATAGAGAAGAGTAGAGACACATTTTAAAAGAGAAAGCAAGTTGGAACATACATGCAGGACCCGGTGTGACCAAAAGGGGTCAACATAACACAACAAGCGCAAGCTTTAAGAGCGCTAGGACAGAGTGGAGTGGAGGCAAGAAACATACCCCGAGGGCACATTTGAAGCACTCCTTGTCATAGCGGTAGATTGGCGCGAGTATCTCCAAGAACTTCAGGATGCACTGCTCGTCGTTGAGATTGGCGACCTGTTTGAACGTCTGCTGAATCAACTTACGAAGAGTTTTCGCCTGGAGATAGGAGGGGCAGAAGGAGGGAATTAGAATCAAAATCCGACTTCATTGCAAATATTATGTAACTGCTAAAGAGAAGGTGGAGGAGGCATGACGGGGTGTGTGTGTGTGTGTGTGTGTGAGACAGAGACATTGATTGACTAATAGGCCACTCTGGTTCCAATCAAATTGACCTCAGCACTTCATTCCAGGGGGCACTCTTAGTTTGGATCAATATTTTAACAAAGACCCATTGATGCCGTTGGTTACCACTCAATTAAACATCACAGTCTGCTTCTCATTCATCCTCAGTGTAACTTGGATTATAGAATTTTTAGTGTGCCAGCTGTTTTTTCCCTGTGCAACTCGATTCCTGTTTGGTCTGCTATGTCACCGGAGAGCAGACAGATGGGGAGCATCTATCAAGTAAAATTATTCTGTCATTTACAATCCTCTCTATACTCTATCACTCTAGACATAAAGCTGTACAACACAATCTCATGCAAAGTCACACATAATCCTCCTCATCTGATGTATATCTTATGACATCTCCACGCATGAGACGAGGAATACAAAATGACCTTTTTATCCCCTTTCCGCCCTCATACGACACTATCTAAATGTATACGGATGGAAGTATTGTTCAAACAAATTCACATAAGCACATGTACAGTATAGTGCAGGCCATCCCAAGCTCTCCACATATAGATTAAGATCAAGATTAGAGGAGATTTAGTGCACTACAGTCCGGGCTTAAAAAGCTGGATTTACAGTAGACTGGTTCATCACATTAAGGTCATTCAGCGTGGAAATAAATGAACAGTTCAACCACTAAGGTTTGGGGAAGAAGCAATCAGCTGTATTGATGTATTGGCTTTAGATGTCAGTAACCTGACTGGTCTCAGGTGGGTCTATTAAGGCTCAAACATCTTATTATCAGAGTGCAGTGTACATTTTTGAGGGCAGAGTCATTCATATAATCATTATTAACTTTCCATTTCTACTTTTTTTAATCTTCCATCTATCTTTCTTTAGTGAAAAAAAGCATTAATATCTATTCTTCATTCCAGCATTTATGCCGCCAGCTGTCTATTCTTTAAGCCTGAAGGAATTAAGAAAGACAGACATCTACAATGTTCCTGTGGGCCCAGCTGTGTTTGTGTGTGTGTGTGTGTATGTATGTCAATTCAACAGATGTCATAACCAGCGTGTGATCACTGCAGAATACATCTATGTGCGTATGTGTGTTCTTCAGTCTCTTGATAGGATCAGTGTGTTAATTCCTAGAATTCCACGACACGCAAACGCACAGACAGATAGGGAGAGGGATATTGTCAGTCCAAAGTGTCCACCCTTCCTGAGAGGAAACACTGCGAGTGGCTATCACCTTCCCCATCACCATGCTGACCATCGCTGTAGCAGCAGTGCTGACCAGATGCAGACAGCACATTCTCTGTATAGTTTTTAATATTTGTAAAATGTGTTTGTGTATTCATAAAAAGGACACAGTGATGTCAGCATGCCCCAAGTCTCTGTGTTTATTTTCAATCTGGAGTTTTGTTGCTACTTTCGTCTCACTGTGTTGTTTGGATCCTTTGCTGCAGAGTAGTCAGAGACTTTGTTGTTTCATTGTGGACAGACCAGTGTATTTCATGGTTAAACTTATTACATGTACTTTATTTTAGTCGGGTTTCAACCTCACACGTTATTCATCAGGGCAGAAATAATTGCCTTTTAAGGTTAAGTGATACATTTCATTTTGTATGAAAGTAATACAGATTGACTCATATTGTTATTAAATTCAGTTCCACTAAGATATATATATTGTGGCCCAGTTACTTCACCTTATAAAAGTATAACTATACCACTAACCTCCTATTAATGAATGATTTCATTTTTTTTTTCCTGAGCCAAAGATGCTCTGTGGTGTCTTATAAGAGATCAGTATTGTACTCAATCGTTTCTAGCTAATCCCTGTTTCATAGAGTTGAGGGTACTTGGGTCAGTTGGTGACTTCTCAGCTCAAGCTGGGCCGTTTGTTCAAACTATGATCTCCTAAGCCACCAAAGGTCAGGTCTAGTAAACCTGCTGCCCAGCCTGTCAATATGAATGAACAGACCCTGCTCTTTATAACGCTTTCACATCAGTCACTGTTTACAACCACAGCCATCTGCTCTGGTGTGTGTGTGTGTGTGTGTGTGTGTGTGTGTGTGTGTGTGTGTGTGTGTGTGTGTGTGTGTGTGTGTGTGTGTGTGTGTGTAGAGCAGAGTCCATTGAGGGAGAATAATCCCATTAAATGACTACCATTCTCTGTCACCAGGGTGAACTACAGAAACGTAAGTGACAGCTGTGCCCCCTCTTCTCTAACACACATCCATGCAGAGCAGATGTGTCAGACATATCATCACTTGTTTAACCCTAACTGTTACTAACTGCTTATACACTATAATCATACAAGAATATTCAAAGACAGGCACAACCAACTCATTTATGTTGAAGGTCATGATTGACTTAATTTTCCATTTATTTCTTGAGAAACAGAGTAATTGTTTGGTCTTTAAAATGGTTGAAAACTGAGTTGGCATCACAATTTCCTCTTCAAAAAACTCAGAGATATTCAATCTATTAGTAAATTCTTACAATTGAGAAGCTGGTACCAGAAAATGTGTGGTGTTTTTGTTGGTGCTTGAAAAATGACTTGAATGAATGAATTAATCTGTTGTCAAAATACTTGATTACTGGCTTACTTTTTCAGCTTTACACTCATATTGTTAGTACCTATTCATTGTCTATTTGTTCTTACATTCTATTAGACATGTTGGTCTTCCTAAACTGCAGCATCTGTGCAGACATCTACAATCAAGTCAGATGTGCCAGTTTCTAAATGTTTGATTGCACGTGTGTCACTCTGTTCATCTTCATCTTAGTATAAAACAGGCCAAAGGGGGAGTGTGTGTCGCCATGTCGGCTGACGCAGAAGATGAGAGAAAGAGAAGAGGAGGTAAAGTCAGTAGTTGATGAGAGGGGAGTCAGCAGGGCTTGACAGACGATGGGGGACCCCAAAGGAGACGCGCGTTGACGCCTCCCCCCTACGTCCCCATTGTTGGAGAAAGAAAGTGGGTTTAAACATGACCTGAGGGTCACACACACACATGCACACACACTCAGTTTCTGCCACTCTGCAGAGCATCTGTCTGCCCGCCTGCTGACATGAAGACCTTTCGGGTCATTGAGCCTTTTTAATGCAGACACACACACACACACACACACACACAGACACACAGACACACACACCAAGACCCTCCCCATAAACGCGTGCCGTAAATTTATCACTGACACAGACACTGCTCATTATGCAAGCACACTCCGCACAGCAAAAATCTGCCAAACAACTAATCGAATGATTTTTTCTTTTCTAACACAAACGCTTCAGTTTAACATGCAAGTTCATCTCCTGAATAAGGTTTTTTAAAGTGTTGCCAACCATCAATATGAAACCAACTTCAGTAGATTGACAGACTAATCATGGGCATGTATATTAGTCCTCTGGTTTTGGTCTTAAATGACATATTCCTTTACATGGAACATAACCTGGTTATATGACTTTATACATGCTCATATCATCATCCAGTTCATCTGATCATCTGCCTGCAGGAGTGTCTTTATTCCATAAAATCTCAGCCACTCATTTTCTACACCGAGTCAGTAACCTCAATTCAACTCAAAGAACACTTCTCTGGATACATTCTCTTTATCTCATCACAGGAAATGGAAACTACTTCTACGACAACTCAGACTCCCTTAATTTGAGTGGGAAAACATTATTACATGATTGATCATCAGATGATTTGTTTCACACAGATGGCAGAGAACGTTCAGAAACCTGGAGATGGTTAACATCTATCAGTAGCCCGGTTTCTTTCAGCGTATTCCAGCTAGCATAAGGTTTCTACATTCATCATCTGGCAAAAGTAACCACTTCTCCTCTTCCTTCTCTTACTCATCTCCATTCAGCTAAACTTCACTGGTTAGTCGGCCAAGGTTTTGTCTCATTCTTGCTGAGTGCTGGACTGTTTCACACTCTGTCAGCCAGACTAGACCGAGCCTGACAACACATCAACTGACACCTTCAAAACATTGGCAAAGAGGAGACTTCACTTACACTATGAAGCTCCCCACAAAAACACAAGGTTTGGTTACTTTTGGTAACCAAGCAACTCCAGATGGGCAGCTGGGGCGCTGTGATAGTTAACTTTGTATCGCAAATCCTCTTTTTGAAAGTGAATTTAACAGAACCTGGCACGTTAAACTCTTTAAACTCCCCCTCTATTTTGATATCAAAACTCATCAATCTCACCTTGACTGAATCCAACAGGTCTTTTGGGAAAAAACGCCTTAAGCCAACATCTTTCCTGGAAAGAGAGACAGAGAGATACAGAAGCATGTTTATTATGCACTAATTACATAGAGGAATGCTAATTGACAAGCACTTTCAACTTTATCTGATGTCAGCAGACTGTTTTTTCCTTCGTCCTCAGAGAAATTACCAACAGCAGCTACAGACAGATACATTTAGGCAGACGGGCAAGGAAACTGAAAACAGAAACAGAAAGCCATGACTAAGTGCTGACTAGAGAGCACTACTCATCTTTTCCTAAGAGACAAGACTGAAGGAAAACAGAGAGAGTGGTAGAGAGAGGCAGAGGAGGAGTACAAAGACGGCGACCCCAGAGACAAAGAAAGATGTGCAGGGCTAAAACAGGAAGCTAGCTAATGACTCAAACTCCTCTGGAGAAAAAGTACAGGGGGAGAAGGAGAGAATGAGTGGAGGGGGTGTAAGTAAAAGCTGACGTCATCTTAACTCTCAAACATAGGTCAAGTAACAACCTCTAATCACCATTACATTATCATTATCATTGTTACATAATTATTAGAGTGTTTTGTGTTCAAAAAGTTTGGGATTGTGATGTCCGACATGAAACAAATAAAAACACTGCCCTTTATAATTTTGCTGGGGGCTTTCCATGACCATGTCACCCATAAAGCTCTCCCCTCTCACTCAAAATCAATGCTATATTCAACACAGAAGCACAAACAGATTTGGCAAATAAAGGGCTGTGAAAGATGACACACCAGGCCGATCTCAAAGAACGAGCACAGAGCAACAAAGGCCCGCTGATTACACGCTCTGCAGTAGCTCACAGACCACAAGGACTACAGCCAACTGCAGC
The DNA here is from genome assembly GCF_904848185.1 of Acanthopagrus latus. Lineage (NCBI taxonomy): Eukaryota > Metazoa > Chordata > Actinopteri > Spariformes > Sparidae > Acanthopagrus > Acanthopagrus latus. The sequence continues at coordinate 10,088,054 of NC_051041.1, read as the reverse complement.
CAGCTGATCTCCAACTCACACATATGTTCCATTAATAAGAGGAACTAAGCAGGCAATGGTTTGAACCCAACAACAGATTATATGTATATATATAAAAAGAGGTTTCCAGTAAAAAAAACAACATGTAATTGGGTACAAATTTGAGGCAAAATAGAGACAACGTTGGGTGAAATAACTGTTTTTGTTTTTTTTTTAAGCTTAACAAACCGGTTTCTCGACCAGCAAGTCAAAATGGTCGATGGCCAGACAACAGTATGAATGGGCAGTGATCCACCAGACGCTCAACAGGAGCCTCGGTAACCAACTGTCAGCTCGACGCATCAGAGCCCCGACAGCACCTTCCCTCTCCCTCGCTCATTGGTTTAGAAATATGCATGACACAACATCTTTTTTTCCAGCCAACAGAGAGGCGGCGAGGGAGAGATGGATGAAGAAAGAAAGGAAGAACTCTGACGAAAATAGAGTTTGAGAGCAAAGAGAAGAGAGATGGACGGACAGACGGGAAAGGGATGGAGAGGATGAAGAGGAGAGACAAAGAGACATCGGTGGAGAGACAGAGGGCATTCTTCTCGGTTAATTGGAGAGCTCGTTAGGCAGACGGACAGAAAGAAAGACTTCACTGGAAGAGGGCGGCTCATTAGAATCAGACGGCATTAGAGCCAAGCCTCGTTATGGTCAGTGTTTGTTAATGTTATCCATCGACATCCATATACGCAGACAGATCAGCTGATTCCACATCCAAATCTACAAAGACGAATGAGTATTAAACACGGAGCAGGTGATATGGAGACCGACTAAACACAGACTGCAAGAAAATTAAACAACAGTATCGATTTTTAAATGATCCCAGACGTTTGCTCCCAAACTCCAACTAAAATTGTTTCAACTGTTTTCCACCTAATCGGATTTTGGGAACTGCAATAGGAGAACTGAGATATTTGATTGTTTTGTTTTCTGTTGTTTCTTCTCGGTTATTAAGCATATTTCCAGGCAGAGGAAGGACGCGAAGAACCAGAAATGTTGTGAGCTGGACTGAAAGTAAAAAAGAAAATTCATGAAGAAAATACTTACTCCAGTAGTTCATAGTTGGATTTCTTGTCCAGGGCGTTTCCTCTCATCTCTTTGAAGAACCTCCTAGAATTGAAACCAGAGAGAGAACAAGGTCAGATTCATTCACTGCAGACACACGCATGTTAAAGGGACTACTTGTTAAATATGTACCAAACACAGTTCAGGTTTTAAGGGCAATACAACACTTATAGATATTTTACTGTGGTCCAAATCAGAACTTGTCAACTTGGGCTGAGACCACCTCCTGTCAAGGGTCTTGGTACGGTTGATTAGGTCAGCACAAGGGTGAGATTACTGTGTTCCCACCTCCCCAAATGAATCACTCCAAAGAGGAAAATTAACCACAGTCCAGTTTAACCACACTTAAAAACTTTGCAGTGAGAACACCCTTAATGTTAGCGATGCAGGGATTTCTGGCGCAACTTCGTCGACTACCATGGTGAACAAAGTGGAAAAAAAACATGTCGAGGTCTGAACTACTGATCCATGTATGCACGGAAAAATTTCAGTCAACAAAACTGTTTTCCAAAGTGACCAGCGTAACTGAAGGGTGACTGTTTTGAAGGGAAGCAAAACTTAAAGCGGGGACAAACCTTTGGATGTAAAAAGAATATCATCATTGAACATACAGAATTCTAGTGGTTTGCAACGTTGACAAATTCCTGAAAGAGAGCCACTGCAGTGTGAAAGCTTCCTACCTGATTTCTAGACATCCCAGTTTGAGAGCTATGTCTTGCTCCACCTGATCTCCGGTCTCTGTCATGTAGTCATTCTTCACCTGGAGGACACAAGTGCACAACACAAAAATGGTTCAGGGCATTGTCCAAAAGGCACCAAAAGTTTTCACTGGATTCACCCACACACTCATTCACTGATGGCAGCTACTGGCCTGCCCATTGGGAACAACTTCGGTGTTCGGTGTCTTGCCCTAAGACACTTCAACATGTAGACAGGAGGTGGGAATCAAACCACTAACCCTGTGATCAGAGGAAGACCCGCTCTACAACCGGAGTCAACAGCCGCCTCATCAAAATATGCTTATAAAAACATTTATCTCTGCAAATTAAAAATGGCATGCCATCTATTTCACACACGGATACACACACAGCACTTCTGACCTACATTATCAAAACACACACACACACACACGCCATATGCCTTGGTGCTGGCATGCTGCTGGCAGAATACAAAATATGTTCTTGAGTCTGGGTCCCTTTTGAGTATTTGTGCATGATTCATGCGTGTACCTGGTGGTAGAAGTAGTTGAGTGTAGGTTTGTCTTCTGTAAACTGCTGCACGAAGCCCTTTGGAAGATACCGGATCCTTAACTCATACCTACAGAGGACAAGAGACAAAGCAGTAAGAGAGTGAGCGTGTTATGCAACAATACAAATCACAGCAAAAACAAGTCCCAACCTTCATATTGTACAACAGCTTGCAGCTTTTATATTCACTGGAAAGAAACATTGGAATAAAGTGATATGTTTGAGTTGTCATCAATGTAGTAAAAATCAAGAGGAGGCGAAAGAAAAGGACACGAATAAATGAAGCTCGGTGAGGTGAAGATGGCTCGAGAAAGCAACAGAAGGACGCAAGGAAATAATTGATATGCAAGGGCAAGACCGACTGCGAGATGAGTGGAGGAGAGACAGACAGAGAGAGTTGTTGACTTAGCCAGACAAAGCAGACATCTGGTTCTCTCTTTCTTTATGTTCTTAGTGCAAAAAGGTCTCCACCTCACAATAGCATTATTCAGACTGCCACAGTAAACGTAATATATACCAGGGCATTAACATCCAAACTGCCAGACCAACACAACCACACAGTGGCACACGCACATGGCCTCACGTCGCCACACAGCAGACGGGTCACAGTTTTTCGTGGCGCTGTTTGCAATAAATCACTCCTGCTACTTTTGGCTTGCGATACGGCAGACTGCTGAACCTAGCTGTTTGAGGAGACAGTGACATCAACCGATTTAAATGGCCAAATAAGTCACTTTTAATGTCAGGAAATGGTCTTGAAGTGGAAAGTGAATGATCTACACTCACCTTCCATGGAATAGTTAGTTTAAAAATGTATCTTGATATCTGTACTACTCTGCCTCAGCATTTGTACACCTTGAGTCAAACAAGGTTTCACTCTCAAATCATTTCTATGAGGAAGAGGATGAGGCGTATTGCAGTCTGATTCAACTTTGTCTCCACCAGTTTGAGAGAAAAGGAGGTGACTGCTCTCTTGTTCAGGAAATATCCATTGTTCAAATCCTCATTTGTTCAACTACGTGACAAATTAATACAAGGAGAGGAGGGACTGCTTGGCTGATACGAAGCTTTATATTTTACAACTTTGTGGACTGCTATTGTTTGCCAAATGGCCACACTAATGCCTCTATGGTCACAGCCCCTCCCACGCTGCTTCCTGTCCACCTTAGCAAATCAAATCACTGGAAAAAACAGCAGCTCTGTGTCGGACATTTCACTTGGAAAAACAACAACTATTTTTACAACAACAAGTAGAAATTGTCTGGAAACAATTGTGTATAATATACAAAATCTGCTCCTCTCACCTCCACTCCTCGTTCGGCCGTGCCTGTTCATATTTTTCTCTGACGTGGGAAACGCCCATGTCTGGATGGAGCCAGTGCACCTGGTCTCTCGATAGGCCGTTGCTGAGACGCAGACCAAAACAAGACGTCCAGCGTACTTTGTGGATGTCCAGAATCTTCTGGATGATTCCCTAGACACAGAAAAGTCAACATTTTTATTGTGATACAACTTTTTTTTTCAAAACACACATCAGTTTTTTTAGACTCTGCACCAGTATTATTAAAGGGTAAGGTATAAAGTCTGCAGATATTACTTTTATCATTTATTTAGGCAAAATAAGCACTGAACAATTCCCCCTTAATAACCCAACACATGCACACATGTACAGAAGTGTGTTGAGTGCTAAATAAATCAATGATGCCCTGTAGTCAAAAACAGCTTGCCAGTCTTTAAAGAAGTCACTCTGCCATACCTCAATGTGCCAATTCTGCCAATGTTTATGTCTGGCATTTTGTAGCGGGGCAGTGAGGGCAAGAGTCTATCCATGCGCGCGTGTGTATGTGTGTAGGTGACTTGAAGCAATTTAACGTGACATTCCCACCCAAACAAGCTGACAGCCGTCATACACACATGCGCACACACACACACACACACACACACACACACACACACACACACACACACACACACAATAATGCTCACAGCACCATGTGTGTTGCCATGTAAAATGCTAGGGGCCCTGACCTAGATACTAAAGGAGAGAGTGATGAACAAGGAGGAGAGGGAAGGAGGAGGAGGAGGAGAGGATATAAGCAGTGACATATCCTGTATGACCACTGAAGTTTGAGCAGTGCTAAGTAGTTTCTGCGTCATGGGAGTGGATGTGAAAGCATACTGCCAAATAAACCTACAATGGTACACACAGAGAGAGAGAGAAAGAGAGAGAGAAAGAGAGAGAGAGGGAGAGAGAGAGAGAGAAAGAGAGAGAGAGATGCCCTGAGGTTGTGTATTTTGCTAGCTTAATATTCTCACTGTGGTGAGTGTTTTTTTTTCTTTTTTTTTTTTTTTTTAAATCAGAGCAGACAGCCATGGCCCTGAGATGAGGACAAGCAGCTATCATCCACATTTTAAATTTACAGGTGGGGGTAAACTATAGGAACATTTACAAAAATAGAAGTGTCATGAACTCCAAATATTACTACTGTAAAATGTATCATATTCAGTTTTTTGTGGGGATATGCTATATATTTCTGGTTGACAACAATTCATTGTGTCGCAACACATTCAGCGCATGGCGTCTCCTCTTACCCTGACATCGGTTGCATCTCCGTATCTGATATTGGAGGACCAGCAGCTGCTTTCAGTGTTGGTCTCAAAGTGATGGAAGACTTTCAGAACCCTGTCAACCGAGCCGGCCATGGTTCGGTCCGACCCCCCCGCGCTCAGCCGTGACTTGGCGCCTCCCAGGAGGGCATGGTTCAGGTTGGGGTCCAGGTAGGCCGTCGCCATGTTTTTCCCTGCTGACACTGCTGCTGCTAGGTGTCTGTCATATTCTGCGAATGAGAGATAGGGCAAATTAGGCATCAGTGAAATGGGAAAGAAAGAATAAAAAAATAATAATAATTTGACTTGATCCCTATTATGAGAGTTAGGCTGTAGGCAAACATTAATCACAGCCTCATATCGACATAAACGGAAGAAGTTTGTATTAGTGCGAACAGTAAACTAATTTTCTTTTTTCAATTTAATGTAATGTGCTTGTTTTCCGCATCAAATGATCAAAACCCCCATAATATCTAGTTTACAATTATATAAAACAGAAGTAAAAACATGAAATTAGCACATTCAAGAAGCTGAAATCTGAGAATGTTTGGTGTTTTTGCTGGAAAACAAACACTTCAATTAATCATCGATGAACAAAATAGTTACTAATTCAGTCAGTTTACTCATCAAACTCCTCTAAACTCCAATACTCTTCACATTGCTTGTTTTGGTTGAACCAATGCTCTGACCGTGATAGGAATGATGAAAGTTTTTAACTGCCCAAAAATATTCAGTTCCCTCTCATTTCAGACAAAGAAAGGCACCAACTGTTTATCATTTCTGCTTTAAAATATGTGTGAACAAGTCATTTGTTGTAATAAAACTTACCAATTCTTGATTAAAGCATCTAACTGTTTTACCTCAAGGCGGTAAAATGTAATAATGGACTGAAGCTACATGATTTCTCCTTCTATAGCAGACTGACGCATGTGTGATTTTGTGGACTTGGATCCTGCTTTCGTCTTACTTGGCATTAACCTTGTACAGTCTGTGATATGACGCTCTTCGGCACAATCAAAAAACAAGATGAAAAACAGGCAACAATGAGACACCAGAGGGTGAATTAGGTGTAGTCCGGGTCAAGGCTCACTGTGTAAGCACCTGTGTGTCTTTAACACAAAGAAGACAATGCACCTCAGGCTGACGTTCTTCCTGAATAAGAAGTCACGACATTGACACACTTCCTGGAATTTCATGGCAACTTGATCGGGGAATGTCTGACAAAAGCTACCTCCTCTATGTCTGTGTGGAAGATGTGTTTTTTTATGCGTGTGTGTGTGTGTGTGTGTTTGTGTGGATGTCTGTGTGTGTTGTTATCATGATACTCTGTGGAAAAAAGATACTAGGATCTATGTCACTCTCTCTTTTCCTGCCTTCTCTTCCATTAAAGGGGAATGTGATATGTTCTAGCAGGTAATTACACCTGAGAGAGAGAGAGACGGAGAGCGAGCGGATGCATAAACACACACACACACACACACACACACACACACACACAAAACTCAGAGGAGAGACTAAAGCTGTTGAGGGATATATCACACTAAGATAAAAACGTACTCCCATGTTACCTTGCCCGTTTTCAAACAGTAATGACTCTTCTATCGACGAATCACTCAACAATTAACATGCCTCTCTTTCTCGATCACACTCACACGCGCACACACACCACATGAACATTTCTGGAGAGCAATGGTAGCTTTGGCTGCACACCAACTCAGTTCCCATGGAATCAGATGTCACACTGTGGAGGGGCTTCATGCTACTTGTTTCTCTCTCTCTCTCTTTCTGTGTGTGTGTGTGAGTGTGTGCGTGCGTGCGTGCACATGTGTAAAAAGCAATTTCATTCATACCTCTGTCCCAACACATGGGGAAGGGGCTACAGCCGCTCATCGCCATGGAAACACATGTCTGTCCCTCCCTGTGTCTGCCTCCGCCGAGGACAGATAGACAGCTAGCCGTCTCACAACCACGCATCACACACACACACACACACACACACACACACACTGTAGTACTTGTTTGCAGAAGTCACATAAACACACACACCAAGGTCCTGACACTGGTGCAAGGACGCTAAGGCACACACAAGGCACTAAGTCTCTGAGGCAGAAATCTTTGTCTCCAACTTTTGTCAACAGCTTCGTTAAGCCAACAGTTACTTCCAGAAGGGTGACAGCGGTAATCCCCAAGAAGGCCAATTTTCTGGTCTGTTGATCCTTTGTTTACAGTGTGAAGACGCCACAGAAAACACATCAACAGCGAAGATGCAAAAAAATCCCATCCTTTTTCGAGTTTTCTCCTTTGTTAAATCCTTTCTTCATAATCTTTTCCTGTTATCCATAAGTCACGAAGAGATCCCCAGAGAGGCGAAGTTAGTTTCGTCTTTTCACTTCTCAATGGCCTCTCTCTGCTGCCAACACACTGTTTGTTTTTTGCCCAATTTCTGCCCCATGCCTGCACTCCATAGTTACACAGTTGCCGTGGAAGAGCCAAGCGACCGTCGCTCAGGAGAGGATTTGCACTCAGAGGAGTCCCAGTGAAGGCAAAAAGTTCACAGCCAAAATCCAACTTTTACAGTGCTGATCCAGTGGAGGTTCAGTCAGTTAGCGGTCACAGAGAAGGAGAGACAATTACTGTGTTCAGTGCTACACAAACAGAAAGTTTTCTTCTTCTCTTGGAGAATAAAGTAAGTGAGAGCAAAGAGTGAGCCAGAAAAACAAAGGAAACAGGGACATAGAGAGAGAGAGAGAGAACCAGAGAGAGAAGTGCAGCGATTGTTTCGGGATGAATGAGAGGAAAAAGAGGACAGAGCAGCACAAACTGAAAGAAAGTTGAGTGGGGAATGAGAGAGATCAAGAGAGTGAGAGAGGGCTGCAGGAGAAGCAGGAGGAGCTACAAACTATTAATATGCTAATCTGGCTAGTCTCTTGTGTTCAATGAAGAAGAAAAAAACCCCTCCCACTTCTGTTTATGAAGCTGACCTCAGAACAGCCTTTAAGTTGTACCCAATAATGCTACCAAATGGAACGGAAAGAAAGAGAAAAGGAGAGAAAAAAAACTTAATTTAACCGCTCAAAGATGCTACAAAACACTGTTTTGCGTTCCTAATTACTGATCAGAAGCACAAAGCCTTCTTAGATCTACATCATTTCCAACCGTATGGAGCTACGACAATTAGTCAATAAATCCATTTGTCAATTCAAAGAAAATTAATTGCCAACTATTTTGATAGTCGTTTGATTGTTTCAGTTATTGTTCAAGAAAAGAGATTCAAACATTTGCTAGTTCCAGCTTCAATAACTTGCAGCTTTCCTTTGTTATCTCTGATAGTAAATGAAGAGTCTTCTGGTTTTGGACTGTTGGTTGGACGAATAAAAGCAATTTGAAGGCAACATTTGGGGCTTTTTAACAAATGTTTGAGACTTTTTCGACCAGATGATTCATCGATTAGAGGTTTGAGGCACACAAGTGGGGTGAGGAGTTGAAAAGCCTTTAATATCTCATGGCTATTGAATACTAACAACAGCAAGTACATGCTTAAAAGGTACTTGCCTCGATTAAGGCCTCACTGGTTGAAATGAGTAGGCAGACTCAATAACCACAAGATATTAAAGGCTTTTAACTCATTATCCTCTGCGGTGCCTGAGACTTCCTCAACAATTCTGAACAAGTAGGATCCCAAAACTGAACAGCTTCAGGGGGAGATTACATTCAGATCAGCTTTATTGATAGTGACATTAATTATTAGTGCCACCCCTAGTACAAGCCAATTTAAAACTAGATATTTCTATACTGTCCACTATTTCAACAAATGCCACCATCCCCTGAATGCACTGTGGCTGCCCAAAAATGGCCAACTTAGCGCCCAGACAGGGAAGCTACTAGAACAAGCACATTTTTCCTTCTAACCAAACATCAAAAATAAACAAAACAAATCAAATTTAAACAATCTCCCCAACCCGAACACAATGACAAGAGCATTTTTTGCCCACGCTGACGTTGCCCAGACCGTGCCCAGCATGTTAACTAGCAGGTGATTGTAGCGTGCCAACCAATCCACTTCCAAACCTCAAGGTCTCGATCAATCACACTTCATCATGAACATTCAAAGTCACTCAGCCTGTACTTTGAGGGTCGAACACTCTCGATCTTTCAGAGTGATGAGTGCAGCGAGGGTTCTGCCCTGCGGAGGCTCATCTCCAAGGTAACCTGCCTACGGTATCCTGCAAGCGAGTGGCACCTATCTCCCCGAGTGTCACAGCTGACCAGATGCCAGCCTACTCTCATTAATCAAATGGACATTTATATGGCTGAACACAACCTCGAACTGAAGAACTGAACAGGCCACTGAACACAAACACAAATGCACCATAAAGTCACAGATACTTGAAATCTTAATGGTACAGCGTATGTGCGTCTGTGGGGTGTGTGTATGTGTGTGTGCGCACGCACATGTGGGTTTCCTATAATTTGTGCTCTAATTCAGGCATAGGCTATTGTTATGAAAATCTGGTGGGAGCAGGGGGTTTAAGGAGGGTGTGTGTGTGTGTGTGTGTGTGTGTGTGTGTGTGTGTGTGTGTGTGTGTGTACTATTGAAAGCCTTTTGTCAGAGGGCCGGATGTTGCCATGAATGGGAAGCGCTCTTTTGGGACTGTGCCAGAGTCTCCTTCTCTCTCGCTGTTTGTGTGTTTGCTTGTGTGTGTGTGTGTTTATGAACACATAATTACTTTAGCGGGGGGGGGGACACTATCTGCTAAATGCAAAATTCAACGAAGCAGGTAAAGCTCAGAACTGTACTGGATACTTTGATGTATCCTTGCTTATGTTTAATCAGCGAACAATCAGTGTGTTTGTCAGGTTTAAATTCAACGACTAAAAAGGCAAACAGTCCTTTTCCTGTGTAGAATGTACATCCTTCTTTTCATCCCCGTGTCAGTAAAGCTGAACCCCACTGACATTTGTAGTCACAGCCCATTCACTAAAGCTACAATGTTAATCGGATGAATTGATTAGGTATTTGTTAATCAGTCCTGGTCCTGTCCAGCATGTTTTAGCTGTTCCCCTGCTCCATCACCACTGATTTAAAGTCAGCTTGTCATCAAACTCTGCTGAAGCCTGATAGCTACCAATGCATTTGAATCAGGTGTGTTCAGGCAGAGAAACATCTAAAACATGCAGCACGGGGGGCCCCTAGGGTCAGGTTTGAAAAACGCTAAGTTAGGTAATCTAGAGAAATTTGACAACGATTTTGGTAATCAATTAATAGTTTCAGTTAAACACATCTTAAAAGTAAGGATTTGCTGCTTGTCTTTGACATTAACAATAAATAAAGAGTCTTTGGGTTTTGGACTTTTGGTTGGACAAAAGAAGCAATCTGAAGATGTTCCTTTAAGCTCTGGGAAATTGCAATGACCATAAAATAATAGCTGTTCTAAGTGATAGGTGTTTAGTTGCGGATATGCTTTTAATTTATGTGGCGACATTCTAAATAGTATTCCAACTACAGCATCAGGTTTCAGGTCAAAAGACTGATGGAAATTGCTGGACACTAGCAACTTAATTCATCTGATGTACCTAGCCAGCAAGGCTTTATTTCAGGGCATGATGCCATGATACATAAATATGCTCTGCTGCTTATTCCATCTCAGTGATTCAAAGGAAACAAAAACACCCTCAGGTTGCTGGATGCTAAGCTTAGTCTCCAAGGAACACATTGTGTTTCTGGTGTCTACAGAGTGAAGATTACCATTAGTCACACACTCCAACTAGAGCAATGTTCACGCTCTCCCTCACCCCGTCTGTACTAATAACACCATCACGCTCACACACAGATAAATAACTCCACTCCGTATGTTTTCTCTCTCCCGTTTAATTGTCTCACACAAACACAAGTGTGATTCACATAAATATGTGCAAGTAGTCTGTTTTCTCATTGGAGCCAACACGGCTTATTAGCACTTCGAGTTCCTGAGAAAAACAATTTGGTTGTTTGCAAAGTCATTCAGTACCACAAGGGGTTTAATAGTTTGAACAGACTACATGATTACAGACAAGCTTCGTCTACATGCAGCTAAACCGCTGTTGTGAAATCATAATCTGGGGTCAAAAAAAAATTCAAAACGTGAGGCGCATTTTTTGGGCGAATTTATAAAACATACTGCTGAAGACAGACAACAGAGCAGCCACGTACAGGGAGTCAGTGTCTGTGCATCAAGGTCGAACACCACGCAGGAAAGCTTTTAGAGCATTCCTGACAACGATAGTTGATATGCAAGTCTCATTCTCACGTTGTCAAATCCTCACGACAATGTGGCTCCAGAATCATCAAAAAAATAGTGTTTCATGAGATAAGACCGTTTTATCAAAGAATCGCTATCTATTCCTTCTTAGAGACCCCTTTATTGTGACCTGAACTGCTACAAACTGTGTATGAGAGAGTGAAGCAGCTGAATGATCATTAGCGCTGCAGAGGGTTCAGCTCACTCACCTGTGTAGTAGGCAATCCTGGAAATATCTGAAAGACAAACATAGAAAAAATGGTTAGTGGGTTTGTCTGATGAAAAAAACACACTAAACTTCAGTAAGTCCCTGAGCAGGTGTTCACAGTTCAGTTAATGAGTGCGAATTGCTGTGCCTGCTGCACAATATTTGTCAAACCTAATAGCTTCAATCAATATCCTGTCGGCTTTTCAACAGGACACTGATTGATTTTTTTTTTTTTAGAATCAATATCCCATTGTTGCATAATTTAGCACCCAATGCAGATATGTTAAATCGTCACTGGTCGAAAGAGCTGACTGGGAAATGTCACCTCAGTCAACCTTTTTGTCTTTGTTTGGTAGGTAAACAGCAACATGACATGTGGCTGTGCATTCAAAGATTGCAGAGTTGACATGCTTCTAGTTTTTGAACACAACTATATACAATCCATTGTGATGAGGCTAGCTAATAGTGAGCCTTACTCTATAATTGAGTAGCTAAGTACACTAAACTGCATCGATACTGCAGCTCCCAAAGCCCCACAGGAAGCCCGGGAGAAGCTTTCTGAAAAACCTGACACCCGGTTAGAGCAGTGATATGACTGTGTGCTGGAGGAAGGTCAGGAGGACAAGTGCCTGAGTACTTTAAACACCCTGATGCATACACACACACACACACACACAGGGGGTGAAGTGACAGCAGGGGTCGTCAACAAAAATGATGTAATGGTAAGAAGAAAACCCACAAACAGAGAGGAAATACCAGTAAGGTGACTCATGGTGTGTGTATTATTGACAAAAACACTGTAATACTAAACCAGGACCATACAGTTTGTGTGTGTGTGTGTGCGTGTGTGTGTGTGTGTGTGTGTGTGTGTGTGTGTGTGTGTGTGTGTGTGTGTGTGTGTGTGTGTGTGTGTGGTAGTGGTGGTGGTAACAAGGTTAAAATTAGATATCATTATAGTAAACTTCATAACTTCCTTCTCTTAACATTTGGGCAATACTTTGTGAATGTTTAACATCTAAACTGATCCACCTAAACGCACCACAAGCAGAAAAGCAAGCAGAAAAAGTTTCTCATGACACGCTCGAGTCATTATGTCAAATGGTGCAGTGATTGAATATGATATATTTAGGCACAACAGTTTCCTCTCACCTCATGTTGCCACAGATCATCCAGACGATGATTAAGCCACAAACACCAATTATAATAAACGACTAAACCATATCCTGCTGCCTCAGTCTGAAAGCGTTGATACAGACAGAAAGATTCGAACCCTGCACACACCATCTGTCCTGCGGATGCTCACTCTAAAGAGACATTTTGTCTTTCACTGTCTCCTTTGTGAGAGTTCAGCGCAACTTAAGTGCTATGTAGTGGGGCATCAGCAGCCACACTGGCGTTTTGACAGTCTAGACTAAAAACCAGAGGAGACTGTGGCCTTTTCATGTCTGAGAAACAAGATTAGACAGCACCTCAAGAGCTTGCAAAAAAAACCCAAATTGCTGTCTTTAGACAAATAATTAATTAAAACACTTTTCATAGAGCTCTCAGCTCTTTCATTTAGGGAACTTTTCCTGATTCCTGTTGTGCAATTTATTAAGTTAAATTCTTAGCAGTGCCGTGTTGGAAAGAGTTAATAGCTTGCCATGCGATTTTTTTTTTTTTTTTTGCTTTCTAGAGGAGAGCTAGTGTGGTGCTAATTACATACCAGTCTTTTTCACAGCCTCCATTGCACATATATCAAAGAGGGGTGCGGGACACATGAGCACACACTTGCATACAGACTGGCAGGCGGCCCAAAACACCTGCTCCTCAAGCTGTCCGCGGGAATCAGAAACATAGGAGAGGAGTGGAGCAGGGACTCATATCTGCTGTTGTCAAGTAAATGTTGCCAAATGGAAAACCGCTCTTCGATCTGGAAGGTAAGTTGGCCGCTCAGAGCCAACTGTTTTTCCAAGTGAGAGATTGTGAAACATACAGGCTATGTGGAGGAGTGAAAGCAAAATAAATAGAAGAGTTCAGGCAGTCTTGTGCCAAAAACACAAGCACCCGCCCTCTGAGTTACAGCTCTGTTGGCTGATAAAAATGATTTAAAGTCAACACAATCTGATTTTGTTCACATGTTGCTGCTCGCCTTCACACTTCTGTCATGGGCCTGTGTTAGTAAAGCTACGCATGTTGGTACCAAAAGCATAAATAGAAAACACACCTTTACAGAGAGATATATCTACACAAACACACACATACACAATGTGGGCAGTCTCCATGTCTGCAAGCTGTGTGCATAATTGCACGCTAACCACAGTTTCTCTGCTAACAGTAATTAGACAGAACAATCAAGACAGAGTCTGCCAGGCAATGATGTTTAAACTACTGGTGTCAGATTCACCTTTTTTGAGGAAGGTCAAAGAGTAAGACAGCTTTCTTTTCTAGGTTAAGTGATGAAAACAAATTCAATACTAAGTCGTCTTAAACTGAGTTTAAGAGAAGAAAAAGTTTCCTGTTCAGTTGAAGAGCAAATCCCCATCATCAGAATGAAAAGACTGTTATAATCAGGGCGAAATATTGTGTTTAACATTACAATCACATTTTTCTCTTTTTTTTCCCCCATGTTTAGCTTCAACTAAAAATCACTGTTTTTGTATGTCCAGACTTAAGACATTTTGTTTCTCTAAAATGATGTGTACATGTAAATAGAAAGACTGAAGCAGCAGATGACTAGCAACAACAGCTGTTGTGTAGACAGATGGAAGTAAAAGTTAGAGAAGTTTAACAAAATTGTGTGCAGCAGCTCAACACAACAGTCACAGATCAGACTGGATGAGGAGGAACAGAGGCAGATGTTCTTCTTCCCATAAAAAAATAAAACACGTTAGAATCAAACAAATTAACCTGATGAGAGCAGTCAGCTGTTCTGCATCGCTGCTCTGTGTCTAATGGTTAAACTTCAAGCTGAGCAAGTGCACGTGTGCGTGTGTGTGTGTCTCTGGACAATGGGGGTGTTACTGGAGCGTGCAGCCTTACGATGCAACAACAAAACCCCTGAGGCACCAATCACACCTGCCAGTCACACTACCATAATGCATACAATCACACATTTGCAATGTGTTTGTCCTTGAAAACATATTCAGCTGGGAAAGGTTTATAGTGCAGGTTTGACTTTGAAAGTGACACATAATGTGTTTTCACTTCAAAGCAGAAACAAATTGTGTTCAACGGAGGAGAAGCTGGCGATTTCAGCACTCAATTTAGAGGGAAAAACATACAAAACACTGCCACGGCGAGCTGTATGTGCACAGAAACACGAGATGCACATTGTCATTATTCAAATTCAGATAAACATCCACAGTTACTCAGCCTACACACCAACACACACCAACGCGCAGATGATGCACACTCCAGATAAGTCGTACGCGCGCACAACATAATAAGGTCACACAAACGCATGACCGCTCATACACTTTTATCTGCAAAAGCGCACACACTGTGACACACACATTCACTCAAGTGTGCATAGTTCAGGTGCTGTGACGAAGCTAACTGGCTTACTGGAGCGGCACGCATGTTAATGTATCACACTCAGACCAGATACGATGTATAATTCATCAAAGCTGATTTAGGACGAGTGAATGGGTGAAATGGTTTGAGCTTGAAATGTGTTTTTAAACGATACTGGGTTTTTAAATAAATCACAATCCATCTGACATTAGTGAGCAGTTAATTTATGGGCACGGTTGTGGGTCAACGCATGCATTCACACTTGCCCATATGAAAACATGAATTTTTTTTAGTAAGAAGGAGATAAAATCTGACGTTAAATATTTAATTCTTCTTTGACTTTTTATGAGAGAAAAAACACTAGGGAACGAGTTCACGAGGCTAAAAATGAATAATCAATTCTGATTAGCCAGTGAGAACAAATCCTTACCTGCTCGACTCTATGCTCGGTTACATTTGAGATGCGCTGGACCATACTAATGGATGTATGTATAATTAACTAAACTTAACAACACAAAACTAATTCTTCATATGGTCAAGCCCTTGAATGTAACAGAAGCTAACGGTGCAGTACCCTGTGTGTTTGTGTGTTTGTGTGTGTGTATGTGCTTCATGTTTACCACATTTCCATCAATTATGAAACAAGATCAATATATTAAAACATACTAAAATAGAGATGATATAACCTAGAAACAAAACGCCACTGGGGATTTGTTACTTCCTGCCTACGTTAACAACACACGCACACCCGCACAAATGTACACAAAAATACACACTGACACCTACACAAGAAGCCATGTGGGCAACACTCCACATAAGGATGCACACTTGTGTTCAAACACAGCCCACTAATTTGACACACATATCATCTCACACATACTGCCTTCCTCCCACACACACACACACACACACACACACACACACACACAGAGGAGACTCTAACCTCCCTCACGTTGAAGCCTCCCACATACAGTACATACACATACATGATCCTTCATCATGGCAGATGGAAAACAAAACTGAATGGTACTGAACAGAAATAAGATTGAAAGTAGCCGACTTTCATTGACGATTTATTTCTCATTTACGTTCTCAATTATCTGGTTATCATCGACAGAACGTCAGAAAATACTAAAGAAAAGCCCAAGTTAAAATCTTCAAATATATTTTTGTTGCACAGCAAGTGTGTTGATGTACTCTGACAATGTGTATTTCACAGTTTTGCCACGCTCTTTCTCCTCCTTCTCATCAAGATCAGCACACTTATAACTAGGATGGCACTCTGCCAACAGTCCCCTCAATAGCCCAGAATTAACTTAACTCTTAAAGCAGCCATAACGGCTTATCCATAATTTAAGCTCACCAGATCTAGGATCCACATCAAAATGTTCTTACTCAGAGATACCAGCCACCTAAATACCGCTAAATTTGTTTAATCAAGATCCATGCATTCAGCCCTGAGATATTGACAAAAATGTCTTACAAACAAACAAACAAAAAACCTTATTTCACAATGTTAAAGAAAGATAGAAAAAAAAACTCCCAGATCAGTCCATTTATTTGGATCTACACCAAAAGTTAATGGGGTCTATTCTGGGCCGAGACCCATCCTCCACCCAGGTTTGGTGGAAATCCGTTTAGTGATTTTTCTGTAATCCTGCTGACAAACAAACCAAGCAACTACTGAAAACTGCATTTATCAACAGCCCTTTGTAACTTATTACTTTTTTAGTAGAGCCGACCGTTTCTTTGTGATTGATCACTATATTAGGGAGTAAAAACCATCCACTACCGATATATTGGCCGATAATCTTTTAGAATATATTTTCACAGATACATAAAAACTCATTTTTGGCAACGATTCCTCAAATGGGGTTATCGAAAACCTGTGGCAAAGTGGGTATTTCACAGTTTAACATTGAACCACAGCGTCCAAAAATGATATCAGTGCAAAAAAACTTCTGAACAACTACACATAACCCTATGGCATCTTTTTCTGCAGCATGGTCTGTAAAAAATTAAAAGCTATTATATCGGTACGTATTGGACAACATATACGCCAATACAGATCTATGATGGGTTAATATCAGTTGGGCTCCATCTTATACCTCTTCCTTCATCTTCTACCCATCATCTTTCTTAAAATGACCACAAAACTGCAATTATCATTATCATTAATTGTTTTCGATATACACTTAAGTCAAAATATCAACAGCTACACTCCAACTACATCTTCCTGATACATACAGCAAGTTCAGATATAGATGCATTTAAATCCATAGACCACGCACAAACTCAGAGACACTTATTTTTGAGTTTAGAGGCTACAGAATGAATGCACATGCAAACCCACACTCAGCACAATTCTCACGCATGCATAAACTTAAAAGCACACATAACATGATTTCACTCACTCACTCACACACTCACACACTCACACACACACACACACACACACACACACACACACACACACACACACACACACACAACTAGATGTTGAATTTCTTACCATGGTATAACCCTTCCATTCAAAGTCCTAAAAAGAAGAGTAGGGAAGAGAGTGTAATCTCCCCCCTGACAGGCAGCTTAATTGGGAAAACCCAAAATCCTGGTCGTCTTTGGGCTGGCGCTGAGATGTGCTAGCCAGCTAACTCGGTAATGATGGCTAATGTCGGCTTAAGCTTACAAACCCAGCCTCCTCCTCCTCACTCTACTACTACAACTGACACACAAATACACAGCAGCACGAGTGGAAGTAGAGCAGGGGAGGGGAGGGGAGGGGAGAGGGAAGGAGGGAGAGGAGGAGTAGGCGGGGGAGGGTGACGGAAGAGAGAAAAGGAGGAAGGAATAAGGGGGGAGGAGGAGGGGAGGGGGTGTCTTTTGTGTCCCAGGAGAGGGATGGAGGGGGAGAGAGGGAGCCAGATGTACGGGAGACACGAGGGGAAAGGCGAGAGGAAAAGATGGAGAGAAATCATGGAACAATTTGATGACAAGAAGTGAGGAAAAGAGGCACAAGTACAGAGACACCAATGAAAGAAAGTGGTAAAAAGAAGAGAAAGTGGGAAGAAAATTGATACAGCAGAGCTCAGCGTGATATAACAAGGGAGGGAGAGGGTTTCGGTTATTTAAACATTGTGCGTCTGTGTGTGTTGCCTTTGGCTATTCTGCCTCTTGGACACAAACGCACCCCCGAGGAGCTACTCAATTAGTCATAACCCAATGTTCTCAACTCAACATTGTCCAACAGAAATCATCGATCTTCAGAACAAAAAGAGGACAGAAAATGGGAGACACGTGGAATAACTGCCAATTGTTCCACTGACTTTGCTTTGTAAGGGGCGCACAAGTAATCCACTTATACCCTAATCAAATCAAATCACATGCAGCCGGGGATAGAGAGGGAAGGAAACCCACCCTGAACTAATTTGACTGTTATTTTGAGTAAAAATAGTTTACTCACTTTAACTTCATCACTTCGTAGTTAAATATACTGGAATTTAGCATTGAGACGAATATGCTTTAATGTTACATATGTAAATAATGAGTTGTTACAAAATTCATCTATTTTTTCATGGTTGATTGTTGCCCTCTCTTGAAACAGCCAATATACAGTCCGAAGTTACCCCTCTTTAGTATTACGTGCCACTGTATACTGCAGACATAATGCCATGGTCTAGTCCAAAACTGACTTGGTTCCGTTTGCGCATTGTGTATCAGTGTACACTAACACGGTCACACATTTGTCGGCTTGATGCAGACCCCCTGCCTTGACATGGGCAAACAACTAAATTTATGTCACACAGACCCTCGCAACATCACAGATACAGAAAGTATAAGCTGTGCTTTGGTCTCTGCAATAAATAACGGCAGAATTCAACCTTAATCTTGAGAGATGTTTCACTTGATCTGGTGCCGGATAGGGAGGAGAAAATTATGTACCTCAAATTACCAGGGCTAATAATAATGAATACCGTATGTAGTTGAATAATCAGGACACTTATGTTCTTCATAGTCAGCAATCGTTTTTTCAAACATTTTGGCTAACCTAGAACTCCTGGGGCCCAGACACATCTCGTTGCAGCCGGCTGCCGCCCAAAGTCGGGGCTGTTGTTGTGTATCCTGCACAATCAGTACTAGTCTGCTTTTTGGCTGAGTACAATCAGTGACTTTCATTCACCCATTTAGCATGGTTTCTCTGCTTCTGCGATGATGGCTTTGCCATTTTTTATTTTTTTAATCATATTCTCAATAAGACACAGCTACAGTAGCAAGAGTGGTGAATGCAGCTTTATCATAACAACAATCTCAACATATCGACAGAGAGGCATTTCCTCTCACACACGTAGCTGGCTGTCAGCTGTAGTCTCTTCAGGCGACACGAGACAACGCAACAGTCAGCCTTTGCTGTCACTAGAAAATTGATGTTGATTTGGTATGTTTGGGCCCATAAAATGGATTTTAACGTTGGGAGACAATGTTAGATGATAAAACAAATGTGTATTAGAGATGTCATCTGACGTTGCCAGCAAGACTCAAAAGAAAAGTCAGCATTTGAGGGCATGAACATCGGCTGTGGCTGGAACTTTCCATTCTCTTTTCTACAATTTGTGTCACCATAAATTCCCATGGCTGTAACTGGGTCTTGATATCATATCCAGGAGGTCACACTAAATTCTCATCACACTGACACTGAGGGCAAAGCCTATGAATGAGCCACGGCAGAGGCAAGCCTACTCACTGTCACACACAAACACACAAGTAAGCAAAACAGGCAGACAGACAAGATGAGAGTTGCTCAGGAGTAAAGCAGATTAATGGGCCACTGGATTAGTAGGCCAAGATGTCACACACACAAACACACTCACACTCACAGTCACTAGTATATTCCAACTCTCATTTAGAGGGTGGATGTGAGCTCCATCGCTCCATCTCTGCCTCCCTCAATCCTGTAAATCTTTGCTGGAGTTGGTGTACTAGCATCGCCCTCTAGTGTTCAATTATGTGTCAAACAGTCTTTGAACAACTCCACTGGTGTCATTTTGCATGGCTTGTCCTTAAAAATTCAATCAACACTGGGTCTGCAACAGTGAATAAGTGAGTACTTGATCTGGACATCCGAATCTTTCAAAGTGAGATTTACGGAAATGGCACAACATACCATTCCATCCGCATGTTACACTTTGAGAAAGGTGTTACAGGTTTTTTTTTCTACGGTTTGGAACTATAATTTCAAATAGAAAACAGAAGAAAACACTTCGATAAAAGGAGGGAGGGTGAAGACAGACAGAGGGGCAGCCTCGAGACAATTCTTCAATGAACCTTTGTTACACGAGTGCGGTGGCTGGTGACTAATCACACGCACAGACAGACAGATATACGTTGCCACACAGCCAGACACACACTGTGGCATTATACCCACATCTGACCTCAGCAACACTAGTTCATGGTAGCACACCAGTCTGTGAATATGTGTGATGTCATACCTATGGCTCGTATCCAGGTGTTTTACTGCTGATCTCTGGGTGTGTGTAAATGTGTGTGTGTGTGTGTGTGTGTGTGCGTGTGTTCTACTGTGATCTATTATGACTTTGTGTTTTTTGTGTTCTTGTGGGTGCGTGGTCCTGCATGAGAGAAGGGATGAGGTCATATGATTGGCCAAGCAGACACTGATGTCTGCCTTGGTCTCATTCTCGCTCTCAGTGAAGTACTTAACCTAGAAACCAGTCACCCTATACATGATTACACAAGCAAAGATAGATCTTTATCTTTCCATTGTCTTGTTATTTAATTGTTTAAAGTCATGTTTAAAGTCAATGCTCATAGGTTCTGTTCACTGTTCACCGACAGTCAAACTTCACATCGGAGACACGAGATTGAGTTCAGATTTACATTTTGTTGTCTTGTAGGACAGCTGCTGTTATCTTGGATCTGCTAGAATGATGAGTTATCACTTGTAACAAACACGTCATATCTTTTTCTCATTTAGTATACACAAACCACCATTAATCTGGAGTTAATGTGACAACACAAGACACAATCCAGCATGTCGCCCCCAGTAAAACCACACAGCAGGGCCCGAGCAACATGTCTGGTTGGCATCAGTCTCAGAGTAAATGTTGTTCGATATATGCAGATACGAAAACTTTCGTTTTTACAGAACATAATGCAGAAAAAATGTGTTTCGTGCACTAGTCATTGCATACCATTTCTTTATCCACAAAATGTCCTGTTTCCAATAAACTTTTTTACTCCGTTATACCAGTTTTCCATCAACATTAGCGGGTCTTAATTGGTCAACCCACTAAAAATCACCTATAGACCCAATTTCAACTTCCCACAGGCAAGGCAGCCAGTCTGTGACTTTCATCTTAAGTCTTATATTGTACATCACTGACGTCACGTCATGCCACGAATGTGCCAGAAACAGGCAACACCACCAGTTGAAGTAAATACAAGCAAGCAGTACGCAGCGTGAAGGTCCATGTCATAACAGAAGAGGAAACAACAATAGACCGCATTCCAAACTACTTACTTATTTGCACATCAACACTGGATCAATTTGTGCAGTGGAAAATACGTCAGAATTTAGTGAGTTCACCCGCTTCTTACACTTGGATCAAAGCCAGAGAAGAAATAAAAACCTGTGTATGCTGCAGAGTCAATTGACCCCGGTGTAAATACCAACTGTACACATTCCCATTGCACACAAAAGCCTGATCTTGGCGGGTTTAAGGGTGATTCTACACCAATGGAAAAGGGGTATAATATCCTCAGTATCAGCCCCAGAAAATAGGTCTCAGATGGCCTCTACCACATAGGGTTACGGTCTCAATTTTACACTTTGACCAACTAGTAGGCTTTTAGGTTCTGATAGGTGGATCTTGTATCCTCTGGACAGAGCCAGGCAAGCTGTTTTATGCTGTTTCTAAGCTAACTAGCTTCTGACAAGGAGCTTCACAGTTAAGAGTACAGACATGAGAGTTTTATTAATCTCCTCATCGAACTCTCTGCAAGAAAGCAACTTATTGTATTTCCAAAATGTTGAAGTGCTCCATTAACTACAGCTTCACCAAATGGCTCAAACTATGTATTGTTACTGGTTGAACAAAGCGCATTTGTCGTCTGAAAGTACAGGCAAAAGAAACTTGCCACCAAGCCTGCCTGTGAAGCTAAAAGAAATACTCATGTCCAGGAGGTACTGACATATTGTTTTTACATACAGTAGTACATCTCCTTCTCTCCTCCAGCCTTCTTCCCTCATCTTTTTCTATTTCTGTTTTCTCTCCCTTTGCTGAAAGCAGGCTTCTCCTCCACCCACCTCTTCTCTTTCTGTCTCTCTATGACAAAGCCCAACAATTACTTCTTTCTCTCTCTCCCTCTGACTCACTGCGATGTAATTACACTGACTGTCCGCTCAAACCCGACAGGCACGCACACACTCAGAGGGAGAGGGGGCGACTTATTTACAATATCTGTGGTTGTAATTGTTCTTCTCTAGACTGCAGTTCAGTCTCTGCTTCACTTTGAGGGAAAAAGAGAGCAGTCATTAGATTGTGGAGTCATGTCAGTTGAGTCCAGGAGTCAGTCTTATTCATGGACGTACACACACACACGCACGCGCGCGCACACACACACACACACACACACACACACACACACACACCAGAGGGAATCTCTGTGCTCCAGTTTCATTCATCACAAGCTGACATGCTGCACCAGTGACCTGCATGACCTAAGGTAGCTCGCTCTAACTGTGTGTGTCTCTTTGTGTGTGTGTGTGTGCGTGTATGTGTATGTGTGTGTGTGTGTGTGAGCGTGTATGTGTATGTGTGTGTGTGTGTGTGTGTGTGTGTGTGTGTGTGTGTGTGTGTATGTGTATGTGTATGTGTGTGTGTGTGTGTGTGCATGCATGTCCTTGTGTGTGCATGCCCCAAGGAGGGACAGGCCATTAACTACGATGTCATTTCCTGCCATTGTAGCAAATTTCAGTGCAAACAGTAAGAATGCTACGCTACACAGCGGGCCATCTATTCACATACACACACTGGAACAACTGTATTAGGAAAAGCCCAAAAAACCTGCTTACATGTCTTCCATTAAACTCATGTATGTTCTTAAACAGAACTGCAGAAATATGCAGTACCGTACACTATCCAACTACGCACTCAAACACGATCGTTAAGTGACATTTTCTGGGGAAAAATGACTTTGACATAGCTGGCCCATGCATGCACGAGCAAGTAAGTACTCTTTCAAAGTGTGTTGGAAAATCCCACTGTGGGGAGTTTGACAACTGACATACAGACTCTGAAAAGCATGTGGAAACTCATTACTTCCTAATACTATGTTGTCTATTGTTTTAAAGAAGCACAATGGGGATTCCTTTACCGTTGGCCAAACACAATCACTCTATAGGAAATGGATCAGGCCATGTACATTACAACAGGCCTACAATGACTGATGCCTCAACTCATGCTTTGCAATATACTAATAGTGAGCATTACACAGCGTCAGTGCTAGTACGGCTCCTGCGAGGCAACCCCGCTCCGCATACCATTTCTTTCAATGATTTATTTATCACCAACATGGCTGACCTTCTTCTCATTACCATCCTTAATTAATCGATACATTTAACGTTGGCACTGGAGGGAAAATTATCTGCGGCAATGCGATTGACGATGTGAGTCTCTCTCCGAGTGCTTCCAGGAGTTTGACAGGAGAGACGCTTCGTGGTGCGCTCTGACTTGAACTGAACTGTCAAGAAAAAACATGTGCACTTTCTCTGACCACGCGGAAATCTGCCGTTTTCGCATGACAGAAAAGATGACATAGATAAAAAGCATCAAGGCATTCAAATGTGGATCTCGAGGGTGTAACATGAGACTAAGGCAGGATGATAAAGAAGTATAGTGTGGGCCAAAACTGATACTGGCTGAGCATGGGAGTGAAATACCTATTCTGCATATTTTCCAAGATGTTTATAAATTGCTAAACCTACTTTGGCATTTTCTGTACTGCATGTTCTTAGATATTGACATATCTACAATGAGCCAATATTGGCCGACAGACCATATGCACAATTACACAGGTGTCCACCATCCGGTATATTACTGTCTTATTGTAAAATTCAGCCTCAATAGGAAAACGCACAAATCCAACCACTAGAAAGCCCAGACAAATCACAAAACCAAAGTAATGATGAGTACAAAAGTATTTCCGTCCGACATAGCCAAGCCTAGTCAGTTTATTCATGTTATCTTGGGTATACACGGTCATTATCACAGTGCAGCAACACACACACACCCAGGTACACACAAACGTACCAACACACATGTAAACACTCGGAGAGATCCGAGCAGCATTGAGAGGAAGAAGGCGTTTTCCTCTCAGCTCCTGAGGGACGCAGCATGCTTTAGGATGTACAGTAAGTGCTCTGTGTGTGTGTGTGTGTGTGTGTGTCTGTGTGTGTACGCGTGTGTATGGAGGGGTGTGGGGGCTCCTTCCTGAATGCAACCAATCCAGAAGCAAAGGGAAAGGGTCCATTCAGCCTCAAAACACACACACACACACACACACACACACACACACACACACACACACACACGCGCGTTCCTTTTCCTTTGCAGCTGAAACCACATGCAGGAGGATGCAGGGGAATTAGTC
This sequence comes from Acanthopagrus latus, assembly GCF_904848185.1. Classification (NCBI taxonomy): domain Eukaryota; kingdom Metazoa; phylum Chordata; class Actinopteri; order Spariformes; family Sparidae; genus Acanthopagrus; species Acanthopagrus latus. The sequence goes on along the minus strand of NC_051041.1, from coordinate 10,063,464 downwards.
CCCAGGAAGATTGAGGCCGAATTTATAGAACCAGGACGCATATGATCACATACATGCCAGCACTTGCGCGCGCGCACACACACACACACACACACACACACACACACACACACACACAAATATACACACACAAAATTAGTCATACTTCCCGATGAAGTTACTGGTGCAAAACAAAGAAAAGCATTTGCTTAGTTTAACTGTTCATTCATGCCTTTTTTCCTTCCTGAGGTGAGTTTGCAAATAGCACTCATTCATTTGGGCGAAATGCAAGAAAACAGCTTTGACCTCCACACAGCTGCAAGTATTTACACAGTAGGGATGAAGTAGCCAATCACTGGGGAGAAAAAAATGCCACCATGTTTGCTAGGTCAACAGCAAACAACTTTAATTTGAAAAAAAAACAAAAAACAAAACGCAAAATAGAGTCGTTCTTCCCCCCTCCCGAAGACAAATTACTTCATTTGGTGTCATGAATTCCACATGACACACATATTAAGGACACACATACTCTTATTCAGGACCTCAACATACCTCCACACACACACACACACACACACACACACACGTGCCTGCAACGATTTGCCATCACTAGTTAAGAGTCATTATGAGTCACACCACATACTGCAATCAACTGTTACCCTCTTGTCTTTCCCCACAGTTTCTCTTTCTGCCCATCTGTCCAGAATAGACCAAACTGGAGCAGAACATATAGCAGATTACTGCAAATAATTGGAAAGTCAAACAAAGAGCAAATCCTTGCACGAAAGAAAAAGGTCAAACGGAATGCAAACTGTAGAGTTCTCTGCAATGTGGTGAACTGCTCCTGTAAGATCTCTAAGTGTAGTCAAGTGTTTCTATAAATATAGGCCTCCTGCACTGCTCTGCAATTTACACACACACGGAAACACTAGCGTGCGCACACACACACACACTCACCACTGCCACGCCTGTATTAGCCTGCTGTAGACCAGCCACGGGAACAGTCCTGTAAGAAAAGGTGCAGCTATTGCCTCTGCTCTCTGTGAACCTCGCAAAAGCCTCGATTCCTACAGTAAAGAAAAAAAGTACAAAAAAAGAAACAGCCAAACAATGTTATTCTCTGCTTGTTTCACACACTCAAAGGTAATGACATGTTTCCACTGCAATCATTTCGGTCCTACGATGGCAAATTAGCAGACCGAAGCTGTATTTTTTACGACACGGTTCGAACAAACAGGGATGGGATGAACTTGAATGTAATGAAATCAGACTTCCTCAATTTGAAGTGGCAAAGGAGCCACAGTAGGTTGTCGCTGCCCATACAAATTCCCTACTTGGCTGCGGTAAGTGGGACTAAATACAAGCTAATCAAGTGGATAAACTAATTAGCAGCCCTTCTTCGCTAATTTAGAAATACCACCTCAAGCCTGTAAAAGGCTTTGTGAACGTCATTGCCAATCAGTTACATTCAAATTCAAAGCCGGGTGAGAGGATTTAGCTTTACATCTGACAGCGTTTCAGGCCGTGTGTTTTGAGCAAGAAACATATGAGAGAAACCGTTAAAAAAAAACACTGGCTCTGTCATCTCGCCACAGACTTTCATCTCACCAGTCAAGCCATTATTCAGATGACAAGAATTTCTCAGCGAGTTTTAGTGTCACACCATCACAACCACCAAATGTAGCTTGTTCCAATAAATGACAGCCCGCATCGTTCAGAATATCTCAATACTGTATTCGCAATCTACCAAACTGTGACTGTGATTAACAGCTGTATCCAAAACCGAACAACGACCCTAAAGAGACGTTCCTTTCCCCGCACTTTTCAGTCACGGATCACATCCATACACAAAAGGTGAAGCTTGTCCACTGAAGAGCAAACATAAGGGTGCAGAGCGGCACCTCTATTAGTATACTGTGAGTCGGAAGCCTCAGCGGCCCCAGGATACTGCAATTCATTAGCATTTTCTTGCATCTGGAATATGAAGTAGAAGCAAATCAGGCTCCAGCTACCTTTGGCACAGAACACAGTGTTGATGAGCCTTTTCACTTGGATTTAGTCATTTTACGCTTTATGAGTGTCTTCTAACATCCACAGAACATTTTTTTTAATCTTAAAAATTAAGGGAAACGTGTTGCAGTGCTTTCAAGGTGTTTCAACCTGCAAGGACATAGAAATTAACTGCAATTTTTTTACCGTTTAAATTGTGATGAATGATATCACAGGTCCTGAGTGCCTGGGTGATGTCTTTAGTTGTCTTGGTTTGAAACATTACCAAGAACACAATGGAATTTAACTTAAAATATAATAAAATTGAGAAAAGCAGCACATTTTCACAATTGAAAGGCTTGAACCAGTAAATATTTGGCATTTTGCCCGATTAAATGATTACCTTTAAATTATTCGAGCAGTTGTCTCAGCCATAATTTGCAAGATTAAAGGAGAAAGTTCACCCAAAAAGTACAATTCTGAAAACAAATCTCCATACAGCTCGTCCAGCTTTATCCATTTCTCCATAAGCAGTAAGCAGCAATTTTTGACTTGGATGACACCAGTTAAAGCTGTAAGATGTCATTTTCTGTTTTTTTTATTTAAGGATGTTTAGTGTTTTTTTCTTCCAGGTCACCACGGTGTAGAGGAGGTCGTGCGGCTCAGGCCACCACTTGGCGATGCCTCGGCCTGCTCAGTCGTCTCATGGATCCACACACTTTACATATATTATAATTTGTATCAGATATCCTTTCAATGCAATTTGTAAATTGTGATTTTGTTGTTCCGTTCTGTTCTGTACATGCAACATCTATTGCATGCTTGTCCGTCCTCCCTTCTCTTCCTGAGGTTTCTTCCATCTACTTTCCCCCCCTGCTGAAAGGGGTTTTTTTTCTCAATATGGCAAGTTTTTCCTCACTCGAATCGAGGGTCCGAGGACAGAGGGTGTTGTTCACTGTACAGTTCGTAGAGCCCTCTGAGGCGATGTGACTGTGATTTAAATCAAAACCGGTTGTTCAGGAGAATTGCTGCAATGCTGTCTTGCTGTAAAGCTCCAGAAAGGTTCTGTGGACTGCGAAACCTCACCCGACTTTCCATCGGCAGGGGAGTTGAGTAGATAACGACTTAAGTATTGTTTTATTGTCAAGCGTTCCTTTAAATCTGTGCAGGAACAGCTGGAAGTTGCTCAAATGCTGATGAATGTCATGAGGCTATTAGTGACAGAGAGGAGAGACTGGGCAGGCTCATGATATCATACATCATAAACTAATCAATAAAAAAACAGTATGAAATAATTGCCAGTTTAACCTACTTTTCTGGGCCAGTTTGGTAGGTTTAAGACAACGGAACACTGGAAAAAATAAAGTGGCCCATTAAGATCGAGAGGAAGAGTTAAGTTTGATCCAGGGGGGCACATGAAGGTAACCACACAGCCTTGAGTCCAACATAGAAGGAACACAAAACACACACACACTGGGGTAAGAGATTAGAAGCTCGCTAAATGTAGGTTAATCCTGCTCTTTTTTTAAATTCATTTATCGTTTGACTTAAACGTTACAACTCCAAATTCACTCCATGTGACTGTGGCGACGGGCTCGGTGGCGGTGTGTCACTCTTCCTTTCCTTTCAACGGCTCCAACTTACCGAACCCGTGGAAAGAGAGGAAAACAAACGAAAAGTACGACCTAGTCACGAAGCGGTTCTGGAGCTAAACTACTGGTCACTCATTTCTAAGTCATAACTAGAAAGACAAATGTTCTTTGAAAAAAAAAAAAGTGGTTGAAAAGCTGCGGAGAGGAAACGGCTAACGGCAGCCAGGACGAACGTTTTCTAACCGACCGCATCCCGTACTTTCTTTTTTAGCTGCTGAAATAATCCCACAAACACAACATCACTCACGTCGACTTGTTCCAGGGGGGACGTCCGGCAGGTTCCTGTCGACTTTACCGGCAGCAGAAGCTGTAAAGAGTCGATAAATAATCCGTTATTTCAGCTGTACAGCCAGGAGTAGTTACTGGCTCTGTATTTTTTTTTCCTCGCTCCTGCCTGTCTCCCCCCCCCTCTCTCTCTTTTTCTCGTCGCTTGTTCCTGCTTCCCCTCTCCACATCCAGCATTCCAATATGGCTGCTGCAGGGAGCGAGGGAGGGAGAGAGGGAGAGAGAGGTAGAGAGACACGGGAGGGAGAGAGAGAGAGAGCGAGAGAGAGAGAGAGAGAGAGAGAGAGAGCTACTCCCTGTGAGGAAACCATAGCCCCAGGCCCAGCAAACAGCAAACCATGAATGAATCAATGCCTACATACGTTGTTTATTATCAGGCAATTATGTGAGTGGTAGTAGTGGCTGTATAGTAAATGAATTAAAAAGAAAAAAAAAAGTTTCAGCTATTCCAGCAGTGTCCTTCACATACGTTTCTCAGATTCAAATGGGAATTCTGAATTTAAAAAAAAGTTTTGGTACCAAAACTGTTTTTAACTTTTGAGAATTCCCATAAATTCCCACAAAATCCCATACGTTCCCAAAAAGCTGTTTCCCACAGTCTTATTGGAGAGATGTTTTCTGCTATGGGTTCCAACCAAATCGTTGATTCCCACATGTGTCTAAAAAATCCTACAAGAAGTCGATAGAGAAAGGTTAATGTTCTTTTAAGATTTCCCCTTTCCCATACCTTAAGGTTCCTGTGGATTCCACTGCACTGCACTACAAATAGCATCTTGAAAATGCCCTAGGAAACTTTTATGCATGTCCCAGCAGTTTCAGCGTCGTGTTCTGCGATTGCCCCCTCATGTTTTCTGTTATCCAATGAGAGATCATCATCTTCGAGGGAAATATTCTTTGTGTCATACTGTGTCGTGAGTAGCCTGTGAATTCACCCCCTTGGATCAATGGTGTCTTATCTAGATAGGAGAGTTGATTATGTTTTGTATCAATAATCTGATTCTGCAAAGTAGTTAGTAAACAAGGCTGTCAAATAAATGCAGGACAACATTTGCCTCAGATGTGGGGAAAGAGGTAGTTAATACAAAAGGCCTACAAGTTCTCAAAAATTGACTTTAGTACTCTCTCTTCTTGCCACGGTGCCCCTTCTAGACTGGGGACACAAGATTGTGATCTGTCTTTGATTCAATTGTACTTAAGTGCTGGAAATTCCTTGACAAATCTGCATTTAACCAAATGACTTTCAACCAGTTGAACCTGAGTTATCCTGTGGGATGTCTTTTCATGTCAATGCCAGGTACTCCTCAGCATGTGAATACAGTTGATACACCAGGCGAGGAGGCGCTTCCCATCTGTTCACAGGTTCATAGGCGACATCTGGTGGCCCCTACTTGTCATGGCACTATTTTAGGGTTTACAGATTTTGCCCCAAGGGTATGGATTTTCAATTTTCCTCTTCATTTCCACTGCTTGGAGAATCCTATTGTTAATGATCTTTCCATAGTGGACAGCATCTTCGAGAGCTCATCAATAGGCCTACATTTGGTCTTCGTTTTGTATTTTCATGGTGTGCAAAGCCATATCAGTAGTACTTTATGATAACCGTCATTATCAAATAGTGAAATAATATCTGATTAAACTTTAGGTAATCGTTTTTTTTCATAACTTTATCATGGCCAAACAAACAGTGTGTGGATAAACACGGTTATTGACGATTACATGCATCAGCTGCAACTTCACACTAAACACTTGTTTTATAAAATGTTTTTTAAAGCATTCCATCTTTTGTGAACAGTGATATGTACTAACTAAAGTGTTGTTAACCATTGATTAAAGATAGTCATTATTAAATGCTTCCAGTCAGATTTATGTATGAAAGCCTCGAGCCGTGATCACACCGGAAGAGAGAGTTAGGACACGGATTGCTATTTTGCTTGACAGCAACAATGAAACAGTCATGGGTTTGGTGTCGATTCTGGCCTTGACACTATTAAAGAGCACCCCCTCCTTCAAAAGGGTTCGGGTCTTGTCATGGATGAGAGACTGCCGTGACCCGGATTCGAACCGGGGTTGCTGCGGCCACAACGCAGAGTACTAACCACTATACGATCACGGCTTATGGGCTGTTCTGAAGCACGTCACAATTCAGACTGTCTGCCATCAAGAAAAAGTGAACTTTAATGACTGTAATGAAACTGTCAGCAGTTTATCAGGTTGCTTTCTTCCATGAATGATTCAGTTCTTGTTTAAACTATCTCCATTAAAGTTTTTGCAAGAAAGGAGCGTTTGAATTAATCTCTCGCTCTCTCTGTCCCTGAAACACAGAATATTCAAAACATCACATTCTGGAATATTCTGTAATGAATGGGAGGTAGGCACACTTTGAAGCGGTCAGTGTAAGAGAAGCCTTTCAGCCACAAGTTTCATGATTATAGAGAGGGCACAAGGTTTTCGTTTTAAACCCAGAAAAGCTGCCGTGACCCGGATTCGAACCGGGGTTGCTGCGGCCACAACGCAGAGTACTAACCACTATACGATCACGGCTGACGAACAAGCCTCAGACACATCTAACATTGTTTAAGTAACCTAGGTGGTAGAAAAACTAGTAGTTTAATTGATATATTCAAGCACATGAATCGCCACTTTTAAATTACCATACTGTTCTTTACATTTGAGGATATATTATTTACATAGAAATTGTAAATATTATGCATCACAACACGATCACAAATCCCTTGTTGAAGACTGCTGGGCAATAGAAGAGTTTACCATTGACATCATATTGTTCTTAATTTAGTAAGTTTTATTTTAACTTTTTTTTTTTTTCTTTCTGTCGATGAGACGGCCTCAAAAGTGACCGAAGACAGTCTGCCGTGACCCGGATTCGAACCGGGGTTGCTGCGGCCACAACGCAGAGTACTAACCACTATACGATCACGGCTGACAAACAAGCCTCACACATACATCAAACAGTGTCTAAATAGGTGGTAGAAAAAGCTCAAAATAGTAGTTTAAATGATATATTCAAGCATACAAATCACCACTTTTAAATTACCATATAGTTCTTTACATTTGAGGATATATTATTCACATAGATTTAATGTAAATTGTAAATATTATGCATCATAACGCAAATCCCTTGTTTAAGACTGCTGGGAAATAGAATAGTTTACCATTGGCATCATATTGTTCTTAACTCAAACACACAGAGCTAGAATCTGCATACCAGCTCCATTGCATGTCGTGTAACTTATTAAACCAGTCTGTTTAAGATGGCGGTAAAGTGATCAGCTGTTTTAGAGAGTGTGGTAAAGTGAGCCGCTGTCTGATTTCCGTAGCGCCTGAACTACAGTAAATAGGGTAAGATTGTCCTGAGCAAAGTGAAGGTCCTAAAGGATACAAAGAGCCTCCTTACTTTTGCTGATTTGTGTTCTTTATGAAGATTGAACATTTTCTTCCTGTTTAATCAGGCAGAAGTTTTATTGTACCTTTCTGTCAATGAGACGGCCTCAAAACTGACTGACGACAGACTGCCGTGACCCGGATTCGAACCGGGGTTGCTGCGGCCACAACGCAGAGTACTAACCACTATACGATCACGGCTGACGAACAAACTTCACTCACATCTAACAATGTCTAAAGATCTGATAGAAAAAGCTCAAAATAGTAGTTTGAATGATATATTCAAGCATACAACATGCCACTTTTAAATTACCATACAGTTCTTTATAGTCGAGGATATATTATCTATATAGTTTTAATATATTTGAAATATGACAAATCAACAGCACCATCATTGTTAAAGGCTGCTTGGCAATAGAAGAGTTTACCATTGGCATCATATTGTTCTCAATTCAAACACAGAGCTAGAATTTGCATACCAGCTCCATTGCATGTAGTGTAACTTATTAAACCAGTCTGTCTAAGATGGCGGTAAAGTGATCAGCTGTTTTAGAGAGTGTGGTAAAGTGAGCCGCTGTCTGATTTCCGTAGCGCCTGAACTACAGTAAATAGGGTAAGATTGTCCTGGAGCAAAGTGAAGGTCTTAAAGGATACAAAGAGCCTCCTTACTTTTGCTGATATGTGCTCTTTATGAAGATTGAAAAGTTTGCTCCTGTTTAATAAGGTGTAAGTTTTATTTTAGCGATGTTTTTCTTTCAGTCAATGAGACGGCCTCAAAACTGACCGAAGACAGTCTGCCGTGACCCGGATTCGAACCGGGGTTGCTGCGGCCACAACGCAGAGTACTAACCACTATACGATCACGGCTCGCCATGTCGGACTGCGACGCGCTGCCCCAGAGAGCAAGGCTGCTCGGTATTTCCGAGCGGCATAATGAAAAACGGATATATGGTTGTAATTGTAATTGGTGCCATTTAGTGATGCTCAGGTAAGCACCAAACAAAAAGTATTGATCAATTCCTCCAAAAATAGGCTACTGTTTCATTCATCCAGCAAATAAGTCATTTCCTCCACTGCAAGGCAAACATGAGAAATGCAAGATCTTTACTTTGAATGATCAGGTTCATCCACTGAGTCACTGTCACAGCAACAATACAAAAAATTGTCTTAATAAAAAATGATTACGTAGCTCAAAATTCATGGATTTGGCCCCCCCCCCACAAAAAAAGTCATAATAGATTAAGTGGAATTTGGTTGGATTAAGAGGGATTACAGTGTTTGTTTAATTCCACATAATCCCACTGACAGAGACCAGCAGCAGGTGCAGTACATCCGACAACACAAGCGTATCAGATAGAGGCCACCTTGATGTACTCAGGCACCATAAAACAATGTAACGTGTTATATAAACTACATGAAGGCTGGATCCAAATACTGAGGAATCTCTGTCTGTTACCTTTGACCTTAATCTGCATCCAGCCACAGTCTCATAATCCCTTTTTCTAATCTACAGGTGGATTCACATTACTTTCTACGTGTGTGTGTTTGTACATTTATATCTGTATTTGTGTGTACATGAGAAGGTCATAGTTGTGTGAAGGTCCCTATGTGATATGTGTTCTAATCTGTAAGCCCATATGTGCATACATTCCCGGGGCAGTGCTGTCTATACGTTTTTTAAAAACAAAACAGTGATATGAGCAGTGTTGTGAAAAGTAATCAAAGTCATATTTGAGTAAAAGTAAAGTAAAATCTAATTTGATTGCCAATAAAATCAACGCGTTACTTTGGCACTGATTTAATTTGTAATCTGCATAGTAACTGGTTACTAAATTTATCAAGAAATGTGCAGGTTAAATATTTGCCTTCAGTGGATAGATGGAAGAAACCTCAGGAGAAGCCACAAAGGTTGGATGACTCTCACAAAATCACAGTTTATCTATTTAATTTCAAATGTTTTTTGGACAAAAGCTCAATGTTTTGCTCAATTTAAGATGTTGCTAATAGGGAAATATGATGTATGAATGTAGTAGAATCAAACAGCAGTACAGCAAACACACCAACAGGTGGCGCCATTGTTTTTCTTTACGCGGCTAACCGGAACTGCAAGAGAGAGGCGGGCTTTTATTTTGAAACGCGCTGCGCAGGAAGTCTGGCTAACCGTGGCGCTGCGCCGAGTTTGACGAACCAGCGGTAAACCAACACAATGCGTCTGTGTGTGAGTGTGTGTGTGAGAGAGAGTGTATCGCAGACCTTTGAATCACAGCTTACTGTAAAAGTTTGGAGACCGCACTGAAAGTGACTACCTGAGCTGTTAACCAGACACATGGCAGCGAGCCGGAGCTAGCTAACTCCTCTTTCGGTGTCACTTAACGGTCGGCTGGTGGAAATGATCGAGTGATTTCAGGTCAGTTTTTGATTTTTTTTTTTTTTTCTGACTTTATTTTTTTTCTTCTTGCTGCTGAGTCAAGAATCTTGCTCGACTGGTCTTAAGAAGTCAGTCTCATGTCCTGCTACTAACTTTGCGGTAATATCACCTGTCAGTTTGAAGCTCTCCGGCGTTCACATACATACGTGTTGTACATGTAGCTAAAGGTTTTGGTGAAAATGCTCTCAAGTGCTGTTCCGGTTTATTCTGAGTTTTCTTCACGATGGAGGGCTTGTGTTTGTTGCTCACTCCTTTTTTTGTTTGTTTGTTTGTTTGTTTTTAGCACTTTTACGCCCACCCTCCAAAACAATGACATTACTGACACATGAAGAAAAGTGAGGTTAAAGATTGTGTGAGAATTAAATGTCAAGTGGCAGTTTTTAAATCCAATGAAGAACGAGTTAAAAGTACTTCTGTCATGAGAAAATAGTCCCCACTGCTGTGCTTCTATCCATTTCTTTATTTCAGCCCCTGGTTTAGATCATGAATAATCAGTTCAAGTCTTCTTCTCACAAACCTGTCAAAACCTAGGCGAAATGTAGGCTGGTGCCCATCAAAGGGGCATGCCACCCATTCTTTAAGCACTCACACTCTTCTGTGTCTCAGAAAAGCTCAGCAAACACTTTGTAAACCCCTGTGTGTGATTTCGTTTCCCGTGAAAATGCAGATGATTGTGCAGGGAAAATGTTGTGTCAACAAAGTCAGTGACCCCTTCACTGACCTCTGGACTGTGCCAGTTTACAAAATTAAAACATTCATCGGATTTCTAAATTTAGCAAAGATCACACCAGCAAGAACAGTCTGGGGGCACACGAATCGCACCTCTGAATCTGCCCAAAATTACTTTCATTACTCTAAATGTGTCTAAGTACTTCTCTCAACCACCTCCACGCTTCTTTTCAGTTCTATAAAATACCTGCTTTCCAGCTACTGTTTGGTGAAATTGCTGTCGCCGACATCAAAGCTGCTTCCTGTCAGAAATATATGAAGACAAACTAGTTTGTTAAGGCTCCTGGACAGCCTCTCGGCATGTCTGCATGGAGGCTACCTGTCTGTCTGATGAGTGTCATTGTTTGGTATATCGATGGTAGAGTTCTTGCACGCGAAGAGAGATCTTTGTATTCTACTTGGAATTAAGAAATGAAGGACTCAGAGGGACACTCAGTATGAACTTGGATTCTTTTTGTTTTTCTCAATCTCAGAGACTGTCCTGCCACATCATTTGTGTCGGATCGTTATAAAACCGCCATGATTCAGTACACTGGGTTTATGAGAAGTGTAAACACACACTGGTACATGCATGGGGATTCCAAAATTAGGGGTTTGTCGGGGAGTAAATTACTTAAGCTTGTGCGTGTGTGTTTCCGTGACACAGCAGGGTAGTTAGTCAGAGGCCAGAATGGCCTAAAGAAAGAAAGAAATAAAGAAAGACAGCTTGTCGGAGGAGAAGAAAGGGCGAAACAGAGAAGAGGACAAAAAGAGGGAAGAAATACGGGATGAAGGATGTGAAAAGTACATAAAATGGGGGAAGCGAGGAGGAGAGATGAGAGAGGAGGTGCGTTTTAAAGAGAGGGTTGAAGGAAAAAAGAGGACGATTTAAGAGAATGCAGTTCCCTGAGTCTGTAGCTGCAACTAATGCAAGTCAGATGTTTGTTCTGGGATCTGCTTTTCCGAGACCAGACAGATAGACAAAAGACAAAGTTTCTCCTCTTCGTGGGCTTTCAGGTAGAGCTGGGGAATATAAAGATATTATATCGTTATCAAGATATGAGACTGTATATCGTCTCAGGTTTTGGATATCGTAATATCGTGAAATGGCATAGAAGGTGCTTTTTTCCCAGATTTAAAGGCAGCGGTACAGTAAAGTGAAGTGTTTTTTTCTGAACTTTTCAAATACATTACCCACTCAGCCATTATATCCACATTACTGACAATTATTTATCAACAATATCAATGTGTTAATATTTTGTGAAAGAATCAACAGTCATCCCCTGCGATGTGGTCGCATCAGAGAGGGTATTTGGTCAAAAACCTTGTAATGTAATTGTAATATCGAGATTTACATATCGTGTAGGGGGGCCTAAAAGATATAGTGATATGATTTTCAGGCCATATCACGCAGCCATACTTTCAGGTTCAGTTTTGGTAACCAGGATTTCCCATCTGTGATTCTGATGACAAACTACTTTGCTGCGCCAGTGACCTAACCCAACATCTGCTGTGTGTGTGACTTATGTCTGCATGTGCCCCCCTGAGTGTGTGTGTGAACACATCTGGAGGAGTTTGCGGGAAAAGAGGTTTGTCTCTGCATGTGTGTGTGGGTGTGTTCTGCTGGTTTCTATTCAGCTCATGCTATATTTTTTACAAATTAGGTTGCACAAGCTCTAGCTTCTCATTTGCTAAACGAACTTGGATGAGATCACATCTGGTTTGGGGAACTTTTGTGAGTCATGGTCAAAATATAAAATCGTTGAACCATCACCATTGTTGTCATCAATATTGCCAGATTTTACCAGTGGTTCTCCTTGATTATGGAAAGTAGATATAATTAAAGTTTCCTCTATAGATAGTTGTCCATAACAATCCACTGAATTAAACATGTAAATGAATAAGGAACTGAAATGTACCTCTTAGATTTGTAACATTTCCTGCATTTACACATAACCAGAGTTATTTACAGGGATAGCTACCTCAGTAGCTTAGAGAACTTACTGTCAAGAAGGCAAATTTACATCATGATCTCATCCAATTGCGCCTTCTCTCTGTGTGTGCCTGTTCCTGGCAGTGTGTGTGATGGCAGAGCTCCCGTCTGGACTGCTGGAGGCATGTGTAGTGGTCGGAGCCCCCAGTGATAAGCTTCGAGACATATACCAGGTAAGAGTATATACAGAATATACTCGTACACAAAGACAAAAACAAAAACCGTGTGCAGAAACAGGAGCATTTACACTTTGCATGCATCCTGTGTCAACACACCCTTTATTTAGGGATTATCAGATTCCATTTACTTCTTCTGTGAAGGGGAAACCGGTTATTTTTGAAACCTGGGCAGTTTATTTAAATGTTCTGGTGTGTGAATGATTCATACTTAGCAAAAATTATGGAAACGGTCGTAGCGGCTACAACGTATTTCTTTGGGCGAGACTTGAGCTTCTGGTTACAAAAAGGACCTTATTATTGAACACAAAGCTCTTTCTCCAGTTGAATTGTTTCTGTCATGAAAACGGACACTGATAATAGCAACCTCAGCCTCTTGGTAGCAAACACAAACACGAGATGAGATGACATTACCTTGACAGTCAGTGTTGCCTTAAAGGGTTGCATTGCAGCTATGCTACGGCTGCTAGCTGAGGCAAGCCGCTGGACCAGTTCCCAAACTTTTGGTAAGTATGAATCATCTTGAATCACACACCAAATCATGCACATATATTGCCAAGGTTTAAAAATACTGGAATCTCCCTATAACACTATGAAGAGCGAGAGCATGTTAATGTATGTATGTATGTATGTATGTATGCAGTACGTATAGTATACCATGAATACATTTTAAGGTAGATAATAAATAGATGATTGATTTCAAGTACTATATACACATACCTTTTGAATATAACTTGTGGTGTTCAACAGGTAGTTCTAGCCTAGTTCCCATGAAGCCAGTTGTTTACACACCATTATTTTCTGCTCCGAATTGTAAAAAACACTGAAAACATGTTTTTAAAATGGTTTATGTGCAGTGTTCTCACACACCTAAACATTGTATCCAGAAGTACTGAGTTTATGGAACAGCTTACAAAGTAATATATTAAGACATCATCTCATGAGAATAGATTTCTTTATGGGTATTAGTGTCTTCACTGACTGCTAGGTTGCCAAACCTATAGCCCTAAATATTTCCAAACACTGTCACAGCTTCATCAGCAGAGTAAGTTAAACGAACTCCCCCTGCTCGAAGCTGAGGTGCTGCAGGTCCATGCCCCGCCCTTTGTTTCCAAGGAGACCAACTCCAGCCAGTCGATTGGTCCAGCTTTCAGTCGTGTCCAGAGGAGGAGGAGCTTCATCAAGAAGGTAAACAAAAACAATCTTTTGAAACTATAAATACAAATGAATTAATTAATGCTCAGTGGTAGACAGTTTTTGTTTTTTCTGTCTATGTGACACCTTCCGTGTGTATTTGTTGTGTCTCTCTTTGTTTGCAGAAGAGGCGAGATCGTGCTGCAGAGGTGCCAAATGGAGACAGCGCCAGTCGTGCAGAAGTGTCCTCAGCGACAGAGGACATAAGTGTTCCAAAGGATCTGGACCTCATCGCCTTGCCACAGCTTTGTTTCCCGGGTATAGTGCCTTTGCTCTGTGTTGAACATGTTTAGAATGTATTAATACACAATACACATATTTATCTAATTAGGTGTCTAAGTTTGTGTTTGTGTCACATGGATGGTAGACATGAACGCAGCATAGTCCTCAACTCTGGATTGTGGCATGTCTTGAGACTTCTTGATTTCCATTGGTTAGGTGGTCTCCAGCTGGCCAATGAGCAGAGAGAAGACAGCTATCACTTCCTGGTTTTCACTGACCTTTTTGGGAACCGAACCCATGGAGTCGTTGTGCAGCATTACAGGGCAGTGCAGGTACAGACACATACACACACAAGCTACAAACACGTTGAATCCAACAGTTGTTTCTAATCTGCTGTCTTGCCTCTCAGTCCTATCAGGAAGGTGCTCTCCAGAATGGCCACCGTTGGACCTCCTCAAAGTCCCGTCTCTTTACGCCCTTTGCTGTGTGTGTCATCTCCAAGTTCCCCTACTACAACGCTCTGAGAGACTGCTTGTCATGGTAATGATTATACAGTGAGCTGACGGACAGCCTGACCTTAGCGACAGTGATTTAATGACATGTTAAACACTCCCTCTGTATCTCTCATCCCCGTTTCCACTTTCTCAGTCTCCTGGTCCAGTTGCGGCCTGCAAGACAATCTGACTTTGAGGAGACAATAAAGGAGTTTTCAGCCAAGCTGTCGCTGGTCCCTTTACCTCCTCCTGGACAGCTACATGTGGTCAGAAAACACCTTCCTCTTGTTGACACAGCTCTCTCCTTGATATCAGTCTTCATGTGTAAACTATGTCATTGTTTTGGAGGGTGGGTGGAACATTACTATAAAAATGAGCAACGAGACAGTACACTGGAACAGTATTTGAGAGCATTTTCAAAACATGCAGCCACATGTATGAAATATCCCCAACATATAAGTGAATGCTGAAAAGTTTCAGTCTGACAGGTGATCTTACTGTAAAGTGAGTCACAGGACCCTCACTGTTTCTGCTTTTGTCTTTCCGTTGCCCCGTTTCAACCAGTATGGAACCAAGTTTAGAAACATCAGTTGAAACTTAACAATGAACATTTGCTCAATAAATGGTTTGTAAAGTTTTTTACAGTGAAATAACTATAAATTGAAGTTTATGAACTTGTGGCCTTGCGAGACCAATTTGTTAGATCGTCTAATTGTTAGATCTTTAGAGTAACGTACTGTGTGTGTGTGTTTGTGTGTGTGCGTGTTAGAGCTTCAGCCTGCGTCCCCTCCATGTGGTTCTTCCATCAAGGGAGGATCAGGACAGCCCCATTATTGACATCGATCTGCATCTACCTTTCCTCTGTTTCACTCACACAACACTGCTCCAGGTAATGCAGCAACAGTGATCCGAGTCATAAGGCGATTTGAAACACATTTTTTTATGCTGCATTCTCGTGGTAGGGTAGATGGCAGATGGAGAACACCTTATGGACGATGCAGTAGAAGCAGTCAGAAGCAGTGGCAATGAAGAATGCAAAATATACCTTATAAATATATTAAATATTTAATGTCGTTTAGATTGCCCGTGTTTGCTCATTGTATGAGGGAGCTACGTAACATCTGGTTGTCAGCTGTTGCCAATATTCTCTGCCAGCCTCACTATCCTGCTCTCATCAGCTGAAATGCCATATCCTGTTTTCCTGAATCCATAGTAGTGCAAGTTTAGTCACACAATCCTACTTTCACTGTATTTATGGTTAATTATGTTAAATTGGATTGATAGATTTGCACTACCCCCTTGTTTGAAGCACTGTAAAGCACACCATAAATTACATCCTAAATATTAAATATGGGATAAAGGACTCTATGAAGAGAACTCACTCACTACGTTTCTTTGTCTCTAGGTGCTGTCCTGCCTTCTCCAGGAGCAGAGGCTGGTATTTTTCTCTGCTGACTGGGCCAAACTCACACTGGTCGCAGAGAGTTTGCTGCTGTACCTGCAGGTGAGTACAGGAGGAACATTGTTTGTTTTTTTTTTCTGCTTAACTTAAAAATAATCCAAAACTTCCTGCAACATTCACTCATCCATCTTTCCATCTGTTGTCTGCTTCATCTCTCCCAGCCTCTGTCCTGGCAGCAGCCCTATGTCCCTGTCTTGTCTGGGGGAATGCTGGACTTTCTCATGGCGCCCACAGCCTTCCTGATGGGCTGCCACATCAGTCACTTTGAAGAGGTCGCAGCAGTGAGTACAAATATTCACTGTCTCTGTTCATGCAGCATCAAGGATTAAAGTCTCTTCTTGCTTGCTCTTAGCAAATCAGACCTTTTTTGACCAAGATGAAGGGAGCCACATCAGACATTTTTGGTCATATCCAAACTGCTATTCCTCCATACTCAAGGGAGGACATTATTATTATGGAATATTGTGTTGTTTATTGAACAGAAATGCACGTCTCACGCATAAAATCTGATCGCTTCAGCTCATCCTCATGATGTCTCCCAGAGAGCATAAAGCTCTTGGCCTTAAAGTTAATATCAGCTTCATCTCAAGCGTTGTTTAAATTGTGAGTGTGTGTAATTCAAATGATGTGATCGTCTTGATTGACATGCTCACGTACAGTTCGTAACAATAGCTGTTTATTCTCCACTGCATTCATCTTTATTCAATATGTTACAGAAGCTTGGTTCACATATTTAACAGTAGCTGCCTGTTAGTCCAACAGAGCAGGGCACAGTCAGACTATGCTGTAATGAATTGTACCCATTGTACTTACAATATGCGTGTTCATGTTTATTTGTGTGTAAACGTTTGTGTATAGGAGACAGAGGAGCTAATCCTGGTGAACGTTGATGACGGCATCATTCAGTCGTCATGGTCTGAAACCCTTGACCTGCCAGCTATCCCTCTGGCTGCAGCTGAGAGCTTTATTTCAAGGTAACACACGCACACTCTCTCTCTCTCTGAAGACCGTCCATCTCCTTACACACACCCTTCTGTTACTGCCACATATCTCTAAGTTGCATTCATCAGCAAACAGGATTTTTTTTCCAGTCATCCCCTTTGAAATACTTGAATTTCTTGGCATGTTGTTTGGCGTGGTTGCATCTCATGAGAAGTCTTCTGAGACCTCTGAGACAGAACAGCCTTCTTTTGACAGGACTTGTGCTAATTGGAGTCTTGTGTTCTTTATTTAGCTAATTCTATATCTTTGATGGCTGTTTCTAAATTCTGATGTATTGCTCTGACTATATTCTTTGAATACCGTGGTCAAATTGGTCTTTCTAATCATTTTTTTGATGCAACCGGAGCCTAGCCATGATTTGACGCCGAGACTTCTTTCATGCTTGAAAATGCATCTTCAAATATTTAAAGAGCGCTTTAATCTGCTCCCTAAATACCTGCCAAATCCAATTTAGAAAGGGAATACAATTTAAATGACTGAATTAGATCAGGGTCCTGTATGGCTTGTCTCTGTGTGCAGGGCAGAGTGTCTCCAGCTTCACTATGACTTGGAGCTGTGTCACCTCGGAGCGGCGACTGATGCCAATGCCCTGCGAGGCCAGCGCAGAGACTGGCAGACGCGCCTCAACACGCAGATACAAAACATCGCCCTGGAACTGGTGGTCAACATCTTCAGGTAATGAGTGGTCTAAAACCTGTTTAAAACATACTAAACCAGTTCTAAATTAAATTTCTTTTTATACCGTTTTCCTCACTCAGAGGCGTCCAGGACTTTCTTAACCACGAACACCGAGTTTTTAACAGTGAGGAGTTCCTGAGAACCAGAGAGCCCACAGACCAGTCCTTTTACAAGAAGGTACACTCGCATATTTACATCCACAGATATGCACGCGAGCAAACACACACAATACTCAGACAGTCTGTGCTGCATGTTTCTCCTTTGTCGCTTCTTCTCAGGTATTAGACACACATATCTTCCACTCGTTTCTGCGAGACAGGCTGAACAGGAAACGGGACACCTTCAGCCGCATGGAGCAGAACACTCGTAACCACGCCCACAGGTACGATGTCATAACTGAGGGACGGAGGTAAAACGGGCAACTCTGAGGGGATCAAAGTGCAAGCAAAGGAAGATTGACAATGAATGAATGGAGCCTGGGTCCAAATTCTTTCTGCAGCTCACTTTTTTGGCTTGTGTCCCAAACATTTCTGTCAGTGCTAGTTTGAACAACCATGTGCGATGGAACACTGCTAACTTTTTAGCCCACCAACCAGTGTTCTCTTTTAGCATAACTCAGTCCTTTGCCAGCCACCAATTCGAGGGCTGCCCCAAACTTGTTATCCTTGTTAAACCTGGTGAACCAGAAACTAATACTTGATCAACAGGAAATTAATTAGATTTTTTTTTTTGGTGATTCAGACTTCTCAAATGTCAAATTTGCTTTTGTTTGTCCTCTGTAATATATTTTGGTTTTAAACTGTTGGGAAAAAACAAGCAATTTGAATAGACCACCTTGAAGAAGAAGAAGACATACTTTATTCATTCTCTCAGGCAAATTCACTTAGAAATTAATCAGTTGTTTTGAGAAAATGATTGGCAGATGAATGTTTAATGAAATTAAGCATTAGTTGCAGCTCTAAAACAGGAAAAAAGGGTGCCTCGGATCAGTTGGTCAAGTGTACAGATGTTGTGTCCTCCCTGAGGCCTGCCAGGGTTTGAGTCCAAACTGTGGGCCTTTTGCTGCAAAAATCCCATTTCCTGTCATCTCTCAATCTGTCCTGTCATTAAAGCCATGAAAAGACCAAAACAACCCCCCCCCCACCCCACAGCTTTTAGTTTTTTTTTGTTGTTGTGGTTTTTTGTTGTTTTTTTTACATTTGACAAAAATATTGACAAAAATAAAGAAAACTACTGTAACTGATGTCCGCTCCTTTTCATCCTCAACCCCCGCTGCCTCCTCTGATTCTTCTTTCTCCAGGAATCGTGCGATGACAGAGTCTCCTCGACGTCCTCCCATGTCCGATTTGTCCAAACCAGGCTACAGAAGCTACACCAGCCCCAGCGACAGACTGAGCAAGAGGCTGGGAGCCAGCCTGCCAAACCTGGAGAACCCTGACACTGTGACCCCTATCGGCTCCAACAGACCGGCCTCTCTCAGGAAAATGACTCCGGACACCGGTCAGCACTGGCAGAGGAAACAAATAAAAATGACTGAGAGTTGAGCTGCTTCTTATTTCCTTTCTCGCATTTCAGGGTTGAAGCTTTCGCAGAAAGCAGTGAAGGTTTTCCGCCTCCCGGAGTTCCCCCCTCCGCTGGCCTATCATTACGTCCAGAACTATTATTCTGACATGGTTTCTTCCCTGGGAAAGACTATTAACACTACACCGCCTGAAGAGTCCGCTCTGCTCGCAAGGTACTGTGACATTTAATATCGTAATGAAACGTTTTTGACGGTTTACAGTCGAAACAGATACTGAACTGTTTATTTGTATGTCATTAACATTAATTTTATTTTACTTCCTGAACCACGAGCTGTATATGTTGACATTAAATAGGGGGATAAATGCTGTCAAAATAATCTTGCAGGATCTGCAGATTTGCCTTAGTTTCCGTTTAAAACACATCTGTTACTCAGAGTTGCAACGATGTGTTGACCAAAGGAGAAAATTGATTCCAGCAGAAATGCGAAACACAATTCCAGCTCTTAAGTGTAAGGCTTTGCTGCTTTTCATTATCAATGATGATAGTTACTGAAGAGTCTTTCGGTTTTTGGACTCTGAGAAATTGTGATGGGAATTGATGACAACTTTGTGTCATTTTATTCACTGACTGATTGATTGATAAATTGTGAGACTAATCAGCAGAGTGATCAATGATAAAAATAATAATTATTTGCAGTCCTTGTGTCCCTATAAATCTTAGACAACACAGTGAAAACCCAGCTTTTCTGTCTGATTTCCTTCTGAGTCACTTTTTTTGGGAAATACCAAACTAGAGAAACAGGTTGTGACATTTGTAAGTCTACTAGTACTGTGATGAGAATTGCCCTGGGCAAATCTCATAACGTGTCTGGAACAAGTTACTGTCTCAGATTGAAGATTTATTTGAATTGAAGTTCCACACAGATTATGCACATTATCCAACAAACATGTCAACAACTAGATAACCCAAACATGTCAATGTCTCTCTCTAGGTATCACTACCTGCGTGGTTTGGTGAACACTGTGTCCAACAGGCGTCTGGATGCTCTGGAGGACTTCCAGAGTCTTTATAAGACTGACTCAGACATCTTCCCTTCTCAGATGGTTAAGTCACTGGTTGACTCTCTGCCAGAGGCTGAGCGCTTACAGGTCAGTACAGGCCAAGATGAATGAAGACGGTGTTTTTTACTCTGCTAGTTACTGAGATTCACTTCTGTTAATTGTATATATTCAACTATATTTTATTGAGGTCTTAAGTACATTAAATATCATCTAGCAAAGAAACCTTAACTGACATAGTGATTAAGAATCACTGACAGTATCTCTCCACAGGCGGACAGACGCCCAGAGCTCAAACGGCTCATCAGCAGGGTGAAGAGGGACCAGGAGAGGGAACGCTCGCGCCACGACAACGGGCAGGAGGATGGTGCGGTGAAGCGTTTCCAGCTGCCAAAAAAATACATGCAGCTGGAGGAGTTTGTGAAATGTATCCAGGAGTCTGGCATCGTAAAAGACCAAGGCACTATACAAAGACTCTTTGATGCTCTAACTGTAGGTAAGTAACGTAGTATACTGCATATACATACATTTAAATGGTCCAGTCTGTGTTATTTACCTTAAATGCACAGTTGTCAGAGAAGCTCAAACTTTTTCCTTCAAATGGGCTGTCCTGTAGAAGTTTTCTCAAAAACTCCACCATGTTTGACCAGCCTCAGCGCGCGCACACACACACACACACACACACACACACACACACACACACACACACACACACACACACACACACACAGGCATTGCCACAAAAATATTCCACTACACCCCTCCCCATCCCTTTTTCCAGGCAAACATTTATTCCTTGGGTTAATCATTACCTCACCTCTTCTTGAAGAAGGAGAGTTTGTCAAGGAGCTGTTTGGTGTTGTAGGTGTAAACAGTGCTCCAGTGGACATTTAGCTGGAGGCTAATGGTTAAAAAGTTGCATATCCTGATGAAAATAGCTACATAAGTCACTATTAATCCCGATGGATTTTAACCATTTAACTTAAACCTAGTATTAAATTAATTTATGTTGAAGACAATGCTCACCAAGGTAAACATGTACAAGCAGTCAGTAGAATGTTACTAAGTCAGTGTGAGAGCTGCAGTGACTGAAAACATTCCAGCGATTTCAGATTGAGAGCAAAGGCGAGGAAAAAACACACTTGAGTCATTAGGGCCCTCCGTCAAGATAGTTGTGTTGAATTTAAGATAAGACCTCAGGGGGAAGGAAGTTGTGGGAGCTGAGGTGCTTTTTCAGAAGCTGCAGTTTTCTACCAAATTTGCTAGAAATCGTCCCTCAGGAAGAAAGTTTGGACCAAGGGCTTAACTTTACACTCCACATTATGCTATCAGAAGAGGCCATTTACATCCTGCAGTTTTTCTTTTCCCATTCTGACACACACAGATACAGAGAGTTCAGAGGTTTTGGTTGTCAACATTAGAATTATCAGCAACATCCAAAAACTATTGTGGTGGAATATTGTTTGAGTAAGACAGAGCCAAACAGACGTTTCCTGACAATGTGGATATGGAGATATGTGGTTATCTGAGGACAGAAAGAAACAGAATTTTGCTCTGTAATATGTTCGACTTTTATTACCTGTTGAATGATCGATCTGTGACACGGGGACTTGTCATTCTTGAATTCTTGGATGTTTTTTATATGACTAGAACACAATGAGAATATTAGTTGTTTATCAGGTTTTGCAAGAACATATATATTTGTCATCAAAGCATTTATGAAAGTAAATTTTACAGTATATTCCCTCTATAAAAAGGCATAAAAGTAAAAATTCACATAATGCTTAATGCCAAGGACCAAAAAAAAAAAAACCTAGTCATTCAGAAACGCATGAAAAGAAAGAAAGGCTTTTGTGACTTTGCTGTATCTCAGTGGCCACTAGCAGATGAGTGTTGCTGTATGGAATGCTTGATTGGTTGGAGGGAGCACACAGACTCTGCTGTATGTAGTCATTGTTGTAATACAGTAAGGAAGACAACCCCCAACTGCAGGCATGCTGGCAGATTAGACTGAGAAAAGACAGTTGGCCCCGGTCAGATACCAGATGTTTCCACGTGTGTGAAAGACTATTAATGTCTCCCATTAAAGGTTGCTAAATTTTTGTCATCGAAGTCACAAGTCCAGAAATGCTGTAAATCATCCTCATCGTTAAAGCGTTTATTTGTTGCAGGTCATCAGAAGCAGGTCGGTCCAGAGTTGTTCAGAGTCTTCTACACCATCTGGAAGGAGACAGAGGCCGAGGCACAGGAGGTCTGTGTGTTTGTTTTGCTTGTAACACACAACCGAGAGGCCCAAGTCTTGAATATACAGTAGTGTTATAAGGGTTGCAGTTATATTCCCATCCACAACATTCAGAGGTACTGTGACATATAGAGGGAAAATCAACAATTTGCACCTGTCAGCTGATCATGATTGAAATTCTAAACTTTTATTTTTACCCGTGCTCCTTACAGCCATACAAACAGCATCAGTGTCAGCATTAGACCGTGTATATTCAGTTTGTTCATTTATAAATGTAAAGTTTGTGAAAGAGGAAAATGGGGCAGCTGAGCTTCCGTGTGTCTGTGTAAATCTTGGAACATGTAAATAATTAAAATGACTGGTCTCATGCATGAAATACTGCATCTGACAAAATCAATGTTCAGTGGTACAGGTCATCTGGCTGGTACACACCCTTACAAATACAAATACTTGGGCAAAAAAAGGAAATATAAATTAGTCAAAGCAGACCTGAGTGTACTATGTACTATGTAGAGAGTCTGGAAAATGGAAATGTTCTGCATGAGGTCAGAAGAGAAAGTTGAAACCCAAATATTGCGGCATGATGTGAGCTTTGAGTAAACGTAACTGTGATAAGAGTAAGCATTTCCAACATTTACAGTGAACAAAACAATATCATAGAAAGATAAGATGGAAAAATCAGTTGGTACTGAAACTGAATGAATATTATGTTTCCGAGTCAATTTCTCACCCAGTTATTTCACATAAAAAGACAAGATAATAATTAAATAACAATAATTTGAATTATTATATCTTTTAAGGGTCTTGAATATGCATTTATATGCATTTTTTTGTAAACATAACACAAATTGTGTTTATGTAGTAATGCAGATGTTTTAATGTCTGAGTTCAAACCCAGAAAATAATCTGAAATCTGTGGTAACTGGGCTGAACTTGGTTAGCAAGCACTTCATCAATCGTCTAAATCAAGGGTAATGAAAAGCTGTGTTCTGTGAAATCAGCTGATTTGCCCCTGTGTGACTCTCAGGTGTGCTTGCCGGCATCTGTTTTGGAGCACATTGAGCCCAGCGAGTGCGTCTTCAAGGTGTCCTCCTCAGTGAAGACGAGCCGCGGCGTGGGGAAGATTGCCATGACGCAGCGGCGGCTCTTCCTGCTGACCGACGGACGGCCGGGATACGTGGAGGTGGCACAGTACCGAGATTTAGAGGTAAAACAAAGTGAGACTGAAATGAGATTAAAATGAGCCGAACAAGGGTTATGAGGAAAGAAATATGGGGCTTGTTGTTCGTTGATCCTGTAGGAGGTGAAGGTGTCCTCGGCTCCCTTCCTGCTCCTGCGGATCCCCAGCCTGAAGCTGCGAGTTCGAGGGCGAAAGGAGGCGTTTGAAGCCAATTTGAAAACAGAGACGGAGCTGTGGAACCTGATGGTCAAAGAGATGTGGGCTGGTCGCAACATGGCCGACCAACACAAGGTAAAGATGTCACCGATGGTGTGTGTGTGTGTGTGTGTGTGTGTGTGTGTGTGTGTGTGTGTGTGTGTGTGTGTGAGGAAAGTGAGAATCATAAAAGAGAGGAATAGATGCATGAGATTTGCTGGATTACCATGTGACTTTATTACTCATACTATATCCTTATCTCTGTATCAGCTATTGTGCGTGCGTGCGTGCGTGCGTGCGCGCGCATGCCAGTCATTGTGAACTCATGTGACCTTTGGTAGGTGTGGCTGAAATTCCATGAGGCGTTCATGAACCTAAATAGACCCGCTTGAACAAAGACGGAGGGTTTCCTTTGTGAAACCAGATGATGAAACTGTAACATCCCTGTCTCTCACTCCCCTCTCATTCTTACTCTCATTTCTGTCTTTTGGCATGACAAGGCAGGCCCCCCCAACGACCAAATAGACAAAAGTAAAAAAGACTCATTCACCATTAGAGAAAATGCTCTCCCCATTTCTTTTTAAGCACTATTTTTATTGGCTTTTAGAGTTAATTTGAACAAGCGCACATTTCGGGAGGTGTAGTGTTGCTCTGCTGATTTCTGTGGAAAAATTGGTACACACAGCCAACCAAATTATGTCCACAATACGTCTCCCCATTCAGCAGTAATAATAAAGGGGACATATATATATATATATATATATATATATATATATATATATATATATATATATATATATATATATATATATATATATATATATATATATATATATATATATATATATATATATATATATATATATAATGTAATGTAATCATAAAAGGATCTTCTGTCTCCAGGACCCCCAGTACATGCAGCAGGCTCTGACCAACGCCTTGTTAATGGATGCCGTTGTGGGCAGCCTGCAGAGCAGCAAGGCCATCTATGCTGCTTCGAAGCTGGCTCACTTTGACCGCATCAAGATGGAAGGTAGACGAGGATGTTTATGATGATGATGATGATGATGATGATGATGATAATTGTTGTTTTGGTTCCTTTGCATTTACAACCAGCTCACACTATAAATTCAGTTAGGTTTGATTCCTTAGCCTCTGAATTGCTGTGGTGACTTGGCTTCTGCTCTTGTTTGCATACAACAGACACACATTTGAGGTAGGTCGGAGAACATCTGGAAACTTTGTGTTTCTCAGCAGATAATGATTCATCAGAGGGATTTATTACTGTTCACGGGGTTTTCACTGCTCGTCACCACCTGTGAGAGGTTAGTTATCCCTTTTTAACAGCGGTGTGTGTGTGTGTCTCTAGTGCCGATGATGGTTCCCAAGACGACCGCAGAGACGCTGAAGCATAAAATTAACCCCTCGCTGGAGCTGGCTGCAACTCAGGCTGTAGATGTACTTCTGTACACACCAGGTAAACAAACACGCACGCGCACACACACACACACACACACACACACACACACACACACACACACACACACACACACACACACAAATTGCCTCTCAGTGAGGCTCGTATCCAAGCAGTCCCTTCAGCGTTCCTGCAATAGGAAGGTATCATGTTTTTCTCTCAGGGCAGTTTCACAATCCAGAGTTTCAGCTGTGACACCAACACACAAACACACACTGACTGACAAATACACACGACCTTTGCTTTGTCATCACCCCTCTCTCTCTCACTCTCTCTCTCAACATAAAATAACAGACTGTCATAAAGCTGCAGACTCTATACAACACTTCCTCCTGGCCACCTTTACAGGAAAAAGGCTTGTTGGAAAGTTTCTGAATAGGGGCTGTGTGCTTTTCTTTGTGGACTGAGCATTTCACAGTATTTATGTAGCACTTAAACCTGTTTTATAATAAAAAAAGAAAACTCTCACTTTCTCCCTTTCTACAATATGGGACCTTTTGAAAGGTTTAATTTGTAAAATATGGCCAAAATTTTACGGTAGCTCCAAAAGTATAGGGGCAAGCACATCACCAGAGTAACAGCCGATCTTTGCTCCCTATCCTTGGCTATAGCTAACTACCATTAACTAATTCCCTCATGTGTAAGTTAGCCATGTAGCTGTCAGCCCCTATAGTTCACCTGAATCCAGAAACCAGGCTGGGACTGAGCAGTCTCAGAGACCAATGAAGGTGAGTCTAACAACAGGTTATGCAGTAGAGAGGCGATTTACAGCAGCTCTAGCCAGGACTATGACTCCAGGAACAAGATGACACGGCAGGTGTGGAGAGATATTTTTGCAGCTGGAGAGAAGCTAAAAGAGTCAGGTATCAGCCGCAGGTAAAAACAACATGTTGAGCTGGTATATTTTCAGATCTTACTCAGTGAATTGTGGATTTATTATAACCAAATCCAAAAATGGTGAGTTTATTGTTATTACTCGGTTGTGTTTTTCTGTTGAATGAACTATAACTATTCTTTAAGAAAAAGTTATGGCCATATCTTACAAATTGCCTCTTTCAGTAGTTTCTGTATGTCTTAACTGATTGTTGATGGTTGAGAGATGACGGTTAACAATGTGACATGTAATTAAAAGTCCCAGGCTGGATGTAAATAGGACACATTAGTGTTTATAGTCAGAACCTTAACCTCGAGGCCAATCATGTTGCCGCTTTACTGAACATTTTAATGAGAATGAAATGTTTTGTCCTTCACAGTCTCAGATTTCAACACCTGTTTGACATGCTAATGCTCTCCCTATATTATAAAAACTAAAAATGACAAAGCATCTTTTGGGGGGAAATAAAGGTAGGATGAGTGTTCAGGCAGCTTGTGGTGGTCCGAAATTGTATCAGACACTGTGTTTGTTTTGTCTTTTACTGTGTCACCCATTGGGACATCCCCGTCATCAGATTTAATCGTAAAACACAAGACTTGTTTACTGCTGTTAAGCCTTTGTATACAGAGTTTACTGGGTGGGGGCAGATAGACTAGTGCATGACATGGCAGGAAGACTTGAGAGGGAGCAGCCTATAAACAGCTATAAAGCCGTGGCCTTCAGTGGAACAAACATGTGGGGACACTTAGATGCCCGGCTGGTGGCGGACTGACCCCCAGCACTAACACACTCATGCATACTCATACTTAGTGATGCCCACATTATTCACACGCTGTCCATCTCTTTCACAGCAGTCAGCTCTGTTGGTGAAAAGAACAAATCTGTCCATTCAGATCCTCACTGACTCTCTGGTTTGAATATAGGTCACTGAATTGAATTCCTGGCCTGTGTCCAGTTCACTCCCGCCTCCCTCTCCCGTCGTCTCCACTCCCTTCTCTCTCTTGTTTTCCCTCCCTTTTTACACCCAGCTCTCTCTTCCCCTGTGCGTCCCGCTGTCCCTCTCCCTCTCTCCTCCAATGAAATACAGGATGTTACTTTCTGTTTCTCTGCGCCAGCAGTGCTTTTAAATAGCAGCAAATACGTTAGAGGAAATCTGACCGTTGGGTGAAGCCAGGGTGGAGTCAGGCAGCAGAAAAATAGTTTTGGTTGGTATTCACATTTTTGATGTAGCCCCTGAGAGAGTAAACAATGGGCAGCTGTAAGCCACAAGACTTTGATAAGCTATTGAGTAATGACTGATAAATGCTTCATGTGCATGTGTGTGTGTGTTCCAGGTCAGTTGTGGGTGTCTGTGAGCGGAGGGAAGGTGATGGTGTTTGATGCCTCCAGCTGGTCCCTTACGCACACGTGTCACGTTGGGAATGCAAGACTGGTAAAGAAAAAACATGGCAGACACACAAAGTTCAGTTTAGTTCTGTCAAGGAGTTATGACAAAACCATTTCCTTTTTGTCCAAGTCTGTGAAATAATCTGTACTTCTCTCACTTCCTCATCTATTTCAATTTGTAGCTTTTCCACAATTTTTGGCTTGACTTAGACAAAGCCCGTTGCGTCGAGACGATAACATGAATCAAGGATGCATCTGATAACTCTGAGGTCATTTAGATGAGAAACAACTTGGAAAAACAAAACACTTTTATGTTGCTCACAGTAAGATGCCAAAAAGGAGTCATGCTAGCCCATTCTAATGCTGCGGTGAACCTGGTATTTGAACGTCACCAGATGTCTGACAGCCTCACATCAGTGGACAGAATCAGCAGATAAACTGCTCATCCATGCCGCTGACATCTGATACAGATAAAACTGTTTGCCTCAGCTTAATTTTTTTTTCCCCCCCCTCATGTTGCTTCACTTCAAACAGCGTCAGTATTATCCTCAGACGAGCATGCACATGTTCGAGGGAGTGCACTGTGTTAGGAATAGGTTGAGGACCAAAACATTTTCTTTCGTAACAAAATAAAAAAGCAGAAAACGCCTCAAAGCTTTTGTGGAGAATGTTCATGGTTAATGACATTAAGGCACCTCTCAGGACTGGTTCTTATCACGGACCTCATCTCCAGGCATGCAGCTCACAGTCACATGAAATATGTTAACCAGCGTGTGTGTGAGACAGCGTGTGTTTTCTCTGGGCTCTTAACCATAATATTTGCACACAGTCCACCAACAGGCAACGTTCTGCGGTGGTTAAGTTTGAATCTACAAAAATAGATCGTGATGTTAGATGCACTGGTGCCGAGAGGATGTGGTGTTCCGAGGTTGTAAGATAATGCTACCACCTGGTGGAGAAATTCAGTACTGCTCAATGAATTTCCTCCCACAAAAAACTTGCGGCATTTTGCGTTTAAGTGTAGCAGGTTTATATAAAAGTAAGTGGAGGAGTAAAGGAGAAGTTTACCCAAAAATGAAAATGCATGTTGATGGAAATTTGGGGGACGTTTCCGAGTCCACTGAACCTTTCTGGAGCTTCACAGCAGATCATCTTGGCAGCATCTATTTTATTCTATGTGATACACATACATGTACACCCCTTTTAAAGCTAAAATCTTCACTGTAACTAGCTGCACAGCAAAAACTGTTAAGGGTACTCCCTGTAAACTTCACTTGACACCCCTTTGGCATGGGAGTGAGTAGATAATGACTGAGTTTTAATTTTTGCCAAAAGTTTTCCTTTAATTGTTAACTGAAAAGACCTCATTCTACCACAGGTGCAATGAGTGATTATTTCTACTGTATATCAGTCTGCTGATTCTTTTCTTGATTGATCAGTGAATTGTTTGGTCCATCAAATGTCAAAAATAAAACACAAAGAGAAAAGATCGGCAGCCGGGGGAGAATAACTAAAAAAGACTACAAGCACATTGACATGTATTTGTCTTCCAGAGCTCTGTCTCTCTGCCACTGTATACAAAAATGCAAAGCTTTTGTGTAAGCAGCAGTCCAAAAATAATCAATGTAGGATCACATAAGGCAAAGAACTTATCAAGCCAGAACCTGCAAATGTTTTGTCATTAGATAAGTTGCAAATTAGTTTTCTGCCAATTGACTGGTTTCTTATTTAAATAACTGTTTCAGATCTGCTTTTTATTTCCCTTCAAAGTCAAAATCCAACAGAACGCAGTTTTGTGCAAATAAGTAGCGATACAATTTATTGCCTCTGGAAACCACTTCCCCTTTTGTGGAGAACGCTGGTGTCACTGATGTGAAATATATGTAGCGGAAAATACTTGAACAAGTATGAGGATTTTATTAAATTGCCTCCTGTTAAGAGAAAATAAACTCAATATCATTATGCATCCAAAAAATTACCATGTAAAAGTTCTGATTTATTTAAGGAAACCTGGTTGTAACATTATCAGCTCTAGTGTGACTCCTACCCTTGGTCTCTGATTGCAGAACTGCATGCTGGGAGTAGATAAGGACCAGGTCTGGATGGGCTCTGAGGACTCGGTTATCTACATCATCAGCATGGTGGCCATGGTCTGTAACAGACAGCTGACTGAACACAGGGCCGAGGTCACCGGACTGGCGCTCGACCTAGACAAGTACAGGTAACGAGTCCTGCCGCAGAACTAAAGCTCTCTGTTATTACATTATTTCACCAAGTGAAATAAGTTCTATATGTTTTTCGTCGTCCATATACTGTATAAAGATATATAATTGTGTAAACACCATGATATACTGTAGCAAAATGATTTGTCTGCTTGCAAGATTATTTTACTCGACAAGAAATGTTGAAAGAAGCAACAATACAGTAATAAGTGAAATACAACGAATAAGCGCAAATAATTCCTAATTCAACTTTTTGCATTTTTGATTGAAGCAAAGTGTAAAACATTAAGATCCAAAGATCTAGAAAAACATTACTAATGTCAGTGGGAAATGAGTTGTGGAGAGTTTATCTCCTTGAAATATTTTTTTTTTCTTTAAAAGATGCTATTCATCTTCACTTTATGTAAAGTAGCTTGTTTTAGGGATTCATTTCTCAACTATAAGACTTTCCTGATTACTTGACTGTCATTATCAATCAAAGCACGTCATGAATACAAAGTTAGATATCTAGTAGGTAACTTTCAAAATTAAATAAAAATCTCATATTGCCAAATTTAAGTTTGTAAGTTGTGGCAGGCACAAAACTTGAAATGTTTAAATCAATTTTTGATCAAAGTGGCATGTTATTGATCAGATGGACATTAAAAAAAAAAAAAAACCTTAACTCTTACTATTTGACTTTGGTCTTCAGTCAGAAGGTGGCGTACTCCTGCAGTGTGGAGGGGACCGTTATGGTGTGGGACATCTCGACACTACAGGTCAGGTTCAAAACAACGCTTTGGGACTCAGACTGTGTTTTATTGGTTTTCTGTTTTGAAAATAATCTCGAATTCATTATTTGGAGGTTTTAGAACTTAACTTTTTAGTTTGAGGATTAAAATGTGTAAGATACTATGTACTGGTCAGATCCATGCCTCCATTTATTCTCTGGTTTCTCAATTTCGGTTTGCGTCAAACAGGTGAAGAGACACTTTCGTCTCTCCTGCGACCGCCTGCAGTCGGTCTCCAGCTCTAACGGAACACTTTGGTGCTGTAAGTGTCACAC